>NC_084586.2:22922500-22957500 GCF_033978685.3 Nerophis lumbriciformis | reverse complement strand
CCACATAAACACAATACAGGGTAATACAAAATGTGACCCAAATAAATAATAAGACAACAAACACCATAATCACATCTTTCAGCCAGAACTGGTCCACCAGCAATAACATTATTTTATATTTTCACTTCTTCTTGAACATTTGTTTTCTAATTTATGGAATTTTTTTTGATTCAGCCATAAAATTAATGAAATAATCTTTGAATTTTGTTTTTAAAATGTTAAAAATAGCTTTTAATAATGTATTCTGAAACAGTTTAAAATAATCAGAGAACTGACTAACACTGACCCTACACAACTATGTGGCACAATTAAGTAATTCTTTTTTAAAGCGAAAGAGGTCATTTCAACAGGTACAGCATCCTATGTCATATCTACATGTAATAAGATTTGTAACAAGGCAAACCGTTTGTAAATTGGTCGAAAATCGAGCAAGTTATGGTAATTTAAGTAGTACATGTACCATTGACATCAATGTAATGATTGAGGCTAGATGTCTGAAGTAAGATGGCTACAACGTTGCTACACTGGAGAATGATTGGTCATATGAAAAATGCTCACAGCCAATCAGAAAGAAGGGGCCGTCTAAGCATACCCGCTCCCAAAGTGCCAAAAAGAAACATGAGAGCGCGAGGAGAGATGCCAGGAGTACACAGAGAGCGCGCAGAAAGGCGTCGCGCGCACCGCAGAAAGGCACCGCGCGCGCGCAGAAAGGAACCACGGTGTCGTGCGCACGAAGTGGAGAATCAGCGCGCGATAACAGTTTTTATGCGCTTGGATTTTTGGCACTAATGTGACGCCATACAGTTGCCATTGTTTCCAAACGAGCGAACGATCATGGAATCAGCCGGAGAAAAATGGCAAACGAGTCTTAAACCGAAAAGAAAACTGCAGTCATTCCGTGAAGAATATTCAAAAGCCTATCCGGGAATAATTATCCGTTCCAAAAAGGGTGAAAACTACGCGAATTGCACCTTGTGCAGACAAGATTTTTCGATCGGACACGGAGGAATTAGCGATGTAAAAGACCACGTTGGGACAAAAATACACAAGTCTAATGCCGTTGCTAGCGATACAAGTGGAAAACTTTCAACGTTTTTCGTCGCCCAAACAGTGATGGTTTTAGCAACATTTTAACCTGTCTGAATGCTAATAATCATTTTGCGCGGACCCTGGCTACTAGGTTTTTCTGATTTCAAAAGTTGGCAGGTATGATACAGTATTCATGACACTGGGAATGCCAGCAATGGCTATTTGACACTTCCTGCTCCCAGGACCAATCCCCTCAAACATACAGTCATGTATAGATGTACATCATTCTGGAATGGGTTGCCATCTCACATTCATCTCTCACAAAGTAAATTGTCATTCAAGACAGCTTTGAAGATACACCTATTGCAGCTGCCCACATGACGTGAATTTTTATTACTGGTTTTAACTAGCTTTTTATCTTATGTTGTATTTTTACATTGTATAATGTCTGGTAATGCATGTATTCTTTGTGTTTTAATTAGGGCCCGCATGGCCCATTGTATAAGGACTCTCAAAGGGAGTCCTTATGCAATGGGACACAAGGACCTATTGAATTTGTATGGTTTTATTCTTTCTTCTTATTATTATTATTCTTCCGCAACTTTGCGCTGTAATTTGACCCCCTTAACATACTTCAAAACTCACCAAATTGTACACACACATCAGTAATATACGGCAAAACTTTTTATCAAAAAACCAAACCTCAAAACTCAAAATTGCGCTCTAGCGCCCCCTACGGAAAAAAAAAACTAGACTGCCTATAACTCCCACTAGGAAGGTCGGAGAGACATGAAACAAAAACCTTTATGTAGGTGTGATTTAGACCTAGATTTCATAATAGTATATTCGCGGGCAAAAATCAACAGGAAGTTGGCAATTCCCCCTTCAAGACAAAAAAGTACTAAAAACAGTCACTTTTGCCTCTTTGAGCTGTAATTTGACCCCCTTAACATGCTTCAAAACTCACCGAACTGAACACACACATCAGGACTGGCAAAAATTGCGATCTAATAAAAAAACCTAACCCCAAATCTCAAAATTGTGCTCTAGCGCAATTTTTTAATGAAACGCACAAAAAACTGCTCCTCGGATGAAAAAACTGACAAAACTGCCTGTAACTCTCCCTGGGAAAGTCGGAGAGACATGAAACAAAAACCTCTATGTAGGTCTCACTTAGACCTATATTTCATTTTGTATGCTCTTATATGGACCCCAGGAAGACTAGCAGTCGCCTAGGCGTCAGCTAATGGGGATCCATTCAAAAAACAATAAACACACACACACACACACACATTCTTGAGACCTCCGAAAAATGCCTACCTCTTTAGGACCACCCTTTCTAAATATATATCAATTTGTATTTACAACATTAATAATATATACATACTATGTAGGGGTGTAACGGTACGTGTACCGTATTTTTCGGAGTATAAGTCGCTCCGGAGTATAAGTCGCACCGGCCGAAAATGCATAATAATGAAGGAAAAAAACATATATAAGTCGCACTGGAGGATAAGTCGCATTTTTTGCGGAAATTTATTTGATAAAAGCCAACACCAAGAATAGACATTTGAAAGGCAATTTAAAATAAATCAGGAATAGTGAACAACAGGCTGAATAAGTGTACGTTATATGAGGCATAAATAACCAACTGGTATGCATACTTGCCAACCTTGAGACCTCCGATTTCGGGAGGTGGGGGCGTGGTCGGGGGTGGGGCGGGGCGTGGTTGGGGGCGGGGTTAAGAGGGGAGGAGTATATTGACAGCTAGAATTCACCAAGTCAAGTATTTCATACACATATATATATATATATATATATATATATATATATATATATATATATCCTGAAAATATGCAAACAAAACTGTGTTTGGATAATTGATACTTCAAACTTGCATAAATAAATATTAAGGAATATAACATAACTTGGCTTCTGAGAGCTTCAAAATGTAGTGAATAAAATGCTAAAGTTGTTGATAAACAAGCAATTATTTTAATAATTAAATATGGTCATTTTAAATGAATTATTATGATAATTTAAAATTAATTATTTCAAATATGTTTATTTTAATGTAAAATTATATGGCTGGATGTAATAAGGAGTCAGAAAAAATTAAAATTAAAATACAATTAATTTTGATGTTTTTAGCAAAATATAGTAACAATTTATTTAGGTTTTTTTTAAATTTTAATTAATAAATATCTATTTATTTTTAGGTAAGATAAACATAATAATACAATGTATCTCTAGTCTGGATGATTTAGTTCTTGTCACCCTGTTGTCCTCCCGTAGTGAAAAAAGGCTGTCCTCACTCAGGTCCGCATGGAGCTGGAGGGGGCGTGGCCTCCAGCTCCGGCTGAAAATCGGGAGATTTTCGGGAGAATATTTGTACCGGGAGGTTTTCGCTCCTGAGTATAAGTCGCACCCCCGGCCAAACTATGAAAAAAAACTGCGACTTATAGTCCAAAAAATACGGTACATACTATGCAAATATAGAAAAGCTTGTTGTGAAAAATGAGTTGGAATTTCACAAGAAAAACGTCACAATTTCACAAGAAAAACTTAGAATTTTAGCAGTATTATAATAAAAGTCGTCATTTTACTCAACACAAGTCAAAATTTTACAAGTAAAACTGAACATTTGTGCAACGTGTAACGGTGTGCAACGCTTCACAAAAATTTCGGTTCGGTACATACCTCGGTTTAGAGGTCACATTTCGGTTCATTTTCAGTACAGTAAGAAAACCAAAAAATATAAATTTTTTGGTTATTTATTTACCAAATTTGTAAACAATGGCTTTATCCTTTTAGCATTAGGAACACTATAATAATTCTGCCCATGTTAATCCACATTAAACTGCCTAAAGTTGTTGCTCAGATTAAATAAAATGACAAAACTTTTCTTCTACATATAAAAAGTGCAACATTAAACCATTTTAAGTCAACTCATCATGCTTAATTTATTACAACATTTGGGAAGCCTGTAGTTGATTTATGATGTAAATGTTATATTTGTATCAACATGTGATAGCAGGGACCCTGCCATTCAAAACTAGGCTGCTGCATTACTAATGATTAATGTAATTATAGCTGAAAAAATGGTACAATAGCAATAGGAGAGACTATTCATCCCTGAACACCATGGAGTTCATGTAGGCTTTATGATGCACTTACATTATTATATCAACTATCAGAGACAGAAACTCTTCATTTAACATAATGTCCTTTTTTTGCTGCTTCAACACAGCTCAATCAACACAGAAAAAGGTCAAGTGAAATAACAGACAGACAGGGCTTTGCTGTCCGTAACACACACACACACACCGCAAAATGAGCTAACGTTACGCTAAAAGCGAATTAGCCTTCACCTCATGCCAGGACTGCGAGCGAGCTGAGCTGCAGTTTATATTTCTAGAAGGTCAACGGGCTCATAGTGATGTTACTAGTAGTTGACTGGGAGGTGTTTATTATCATTTGGGGAGAGTCCGCTGCCTGATGATTACCTGCTAAACGCTAAGCACTGACTACATGCTCTCTGAATACGCACTGCTGATTGGCTGTTACCGCTCTGTGTGTAACCAATCAGATGGTTGTGTGGGTGGGACAATGCTGGGTGTGTGTAGAAAACTGACCACAGAGGCAGAAGAAGCGGAGCAGCTTGAATAAGACTTTAGCTTAGGCGGCTACTTCGTGTGGAAACTCGTTCGGTACACGTCCGAACCGAACTGAAACCCCCGTACCAAAACGGTTCAATACAAATACACGTACCGTTACACCCCTAGCAAATATAGAAAAGCTTGTTGTGTAAAAATTAGTTGGAGTTTCACAAGAAAAATGTCACAATTTCACAAGAAAAACTTAGAATTTTAGCAGTATTATAATAGAAGTTGTCATTTTACTCAACACAAGTCAAAACTTTACAAGTAAAACTGAACACTTGTGCAATATTCCGATAAAAGTTGGAATTTTACTCAATGACAGCCGCAACTTTATAGGAAAAGCTTAAAATTTTGGCAATTTTATGAAAAGAGTCGTAATTTTACTCGACAAAAGTCACAATTTTATAAGAAAACTGTAAAATGTCGGCAATGTTCAAATAATAATCGGAACTTCACTTGGCAAAATGATGACAAAAGTCATCACATACCTGCCAACTACTCCGGTTTTCCCATAATTAGTACGGTTTTCATCAACCTATTCCGGGTTACGGTTGCAGTGATAAAAAATACGGTTTTTCATTAATTAAAAAAAACATTTTTTTTTAAGTTTTATTCACGAAATCGCGTAACAACAATGACAATCGACACTGCTTCCCGTAACTTCCTATCGAGCCATTCCGAAAGCCATGCGCGAGGCTATTTATAGCACCGCTGCCAAGCACGAGGCACCAGTTGCCATTGTTTCCAAACAAGCGAACGATCATGGAATCAGCCGGAGAAAAATCGCAAACGAGTCTTAAACCGAAAAGAAAACTGCAGTCATTCCGTGAAGAATATTATTTATTATTTATCCGTTCCAAAAAGGGTGAAAACTACGCAAATTGCACCTTGTGCAGACAAGATTTTTCGATCGGACACGGAGGAATTAGCGATGTAAAAGACCACGTTGGGACAAAAAAACACAAGTCAAATGCCGTTGCTAGCGATACAAGTGGAAAACTTTCAACGTTTTTCGTCGCCCAAACAGATTCTTTGGATGTGATAAATGCCGAAGTTTTATTTACGGAGGCAATAATTGAGCACGGACTTCCAATCGCACTGGCTGATCACATGGGACAGTTATTTCGGAAAATGTTTCCCGACTCGAAAATCGCCAAAAAATATGGACGTGGTCGAACCAAAACATCAAACATTATTCAGTGTCTTGGAACAGAATCCTCAAAAAGTATCGCCGATGTCATGAAGACGGAACCAACCAGAAATCTTGTTAAATGTTGACAGCATAACTACCAAAATACAGAAGTATGTCCTTAATATTTTTGCAGTGCTATTTCTGTTGAAAAGTTCAAATGATTACATTAGAGATGTGATGTGCCACTTTTCAAGTGTCTGATGGCTTCAATTAATTTTCATGAATTTTTCATATTTTGAATTCTTTTGAAAGGCTTACAAAAAAACTACATTTGAATTGTAATTCCATGCTATTGACAGGACTATTAATTTTAATGAAGTTAGTTTACCATGTTTACAGTATGATAATTGTGATAGAAATGTGAATTTTAGGCACAGAATATTTTTTACAATTGAACAAGGCAGTAGATTATACAAGCTTGGACAGAAAGTTAATAATGACACCCATTTTTTTTTTAATGGAATTGTTTAGTACTGTTTTACCATTTGTTTACTGTAAAAAGTGTTTATACTGTTTATACCTTCAATTAACAAATTGAAGTCTTGTGAAAGGTTGACAGGATAACTGGCATTAACTGTCCAAATAATTTCAAACTATTGAAGTTAGCTTACAGAATAAACATGTCAATCAACCCATATGATTTTTGCTGTAATATTTTTGTTTTGAAAAGTCACTGTGACTGATAGAAAAGTGATGGTTTTAGCAACATTTTAACCTGTCTGAATGCTAATAATCATTTTGCGTCGGCCTGAACCCCCCACCAGGACTTTGTCCTGGACCTACGGGGCCTGCGGCCCCTGGACCCTGGCTACTAGGTTTTTCTGATTTCAAAAGTTGGCAGGTATGATACTGTTACACCCCTAGCAAATATAGAAAAGCTTGTTGTGAAAAAATGAGTTGGAGTTTCACAAGAAAAATGTCACAATTTCACAAGAAAAACTTAGAATTTTAGCAGTATTATAATAGAAGTTGTCATTTTACTCAACACAAGTCAAAACTTTACCTCCAAGGTTTCTCATTGTCATCACATTGGGTTGAGTTTTTTCCTTGCCCTGATGTAGGATCTGAGCCGTTGTGGCTTGTGCAGCCCTTTGAGGCAGTGGTGATTTAGGACTGTATAAGTAAACTTTGATTGATTGACTATTTTACAAGAACAACACAAAAATGGCAATATTGTGATAAAAGATTTCACCACCAGGGGTGCAAATGACATATCTATTTTTTTTTTTTTTTTTTTTAATGTGCTTAAGGCCGATGACAAAGGAGTCACGGACCACAGATGGCCTCTGTGCCGCACTTTGGGCAACTCGGCTATAGAAGCTTTCTGTTAATGGCCACTATAGTCTTAGTACCGTAATGTATCTTGATTGATTGATTGAGAAGTTTATTGACAGTGGTCAAATCAGCTGTTCACCTGGCGGGTTTTTTCGGGGATGAATAGGGAAGTCCTTTAGCTGCCATCTTGTATTATCATATATTGCTGCCTTTACTTTTGTATGCACATTAAATCAACAACAAATCCAGACTTTGGAGCAATGTTCACGGACTCTAGTATTTGGCGCTCTATTAGATACAATGGTTTTCCGTATTGGGACCATGATTTCGGTCCTAACATGTTCACACCTCCTCATATGGAAGGTACTTTTCCTTGTTGATGTCTCAAGAAGGGGATAAATACAAGAACACACACACACATTCATCAAGAGCATTGTTGCTCTTGTTTGCTGAACAAGTGTTGGCAGACTTCCACTGAGTCATTTACTAATTGTCTCACACCTTTTATGCACAGCTGACATTCTCAAGTCTTGTAGATTGTGTTTATCTCTAGACATACTGCATATGTCAAGTTAGCTAAACAACACATCTTAGTTTGTGTTATTGTTGACAAATCATATCAGTGTTATATCTAATATATGTCATTGATAATAGGGCTGGGCGATAAAACGATATCAATATATATCGCGATAGACACTTAATTGGTATCAACAAAAAATGTGTTCGATTATTTTTCTTTCTTCGCCGTAAAAAAGCGGAAGTATGGAAGTAAGGTAGGTTGCATGAACAAAGGGCCGTAGTCAGACCAATGTGGTTTGTAAACGATGCAAAGCAACACCGCTAATACCACACCATCTTACTCGCGCTCACCCTTTAGAGCACAGCTGTAACTTCCTGGTACTAAACCTGCAGAAAATAGTTCTTCTCAAGTTTCTATGTTTACATTTTCACACTATTTTCTCACACTTTATGAAGCATTTGTTACATAATCCTTATTTTTGCACCTTCATTTTAAGAGATTATTGTTAAGTGTTCAATGTGATTTGACTATTTTGTTGACATTGTTTGTTTTCCATGTTTGTGTTGACATTTCCCTTCTGCCTTGATAGTTGAGGGATTATAATCAGAGGAAGGTTATATTTCAGATATGTAAAAAAAATATAAAAAAAATAAAAAAAATAATAAAATATAAATAATTTATTTATAATATTAATAATATTTAAAAAAAGATAAATATAAAATTATATATATATATTATGTATAAAATAAAACAAAAATAAAAAATACATAAAATGTTTACATTTAATATTTTTTCTCCCGTTCTTTATATTCCATCGCTCATAAAAAAAAACATTGATATCTACTGATATAAAACACTTCTATCATGATACAGTTTTTAGCCATATCGCCCAGCCCTAATATAATACATTGCGCTATGAAGCATTTCTTACATAATCCTTATTTTTGCACCTTCATTTTAAGAGATTATTGTTAAGTGTTCAATGTGATTTGACTATTTTGTTGACATTGTTTGAGTGTTTTCCATGTTTGTGTTGACATTTCCTTTCTGCCTTGATAGCTGAGGGATTATTATCAGAGGAAGGTTATATTTCAGATATGTAAAAAAATATAAAATAAATAAAAATAATAATAAAATATAAATAATTTATATATAATATTAATAATATAAAAAAATAAAGATACATATAAAATTATATATATATATATATATATATTATGTATAAAATAAAACATAAAAATAAAAAATACATAAAATGTTTACATTTAATATTTTTTCTCCCGTTCTTCATATTCCATAGCTCATAAAAAAAAACATCAATATCGACTGATATAAAACACTTCTATCATGATACAGTTTTTAGCCATATCGCCCAGCCCTAATATAATACATTGCCCTATTTTCTTACACTTTATGAAGCATTTCTTACATAATCCTTATTTTTGCACCTTCATTTTAAGAGATTATTGTTAAGTGTTCAATGTGATTTGACTATTTTGTTGACATTGTTTGAGTGTTTTCCATGTTTGTGTTGACATTTCCTTTCTGCCTTGACAGCTGAGGGATTACAATCAGAGGAAGTTACATTTCAAAAAAAAATAAAAAATTAGTGTTTTCAAATCGTGTCAAAATATCACTTTTGCATTTTTAAACATTGATTTTCGCGTCAAAATATCACTTCTGCGTTTTTAAACATTCATTTCCGCGTCAAAATATCACTTCTGCGTCTTTAAACACTCGTTTTCGCATCAAAATATCACTTTTGCGTCTTTAAACATTTATTCGCGCGTCAAAATATTACTTCCGCCTTTTCAAACATTAATTTTTGCCTCGAAATATCACTTCCGCATCTTTTAAACACAATTTTTCGTCTCAAAATATCACTTTCACATCTTTAAACACTCATTTTTGCGTTAAAATATCACTTTTGCATTTTTAAACATTGATTTTTGCGTCAAAATATCACTTCTGCGTTTTTAAACATTAATTTTCGCATCAAAATATCACTTTCGCATATTTAAACACTAATTTTGGCGTCAAAATATCACTTTTGCAGTTTTAAACATTGATTTTTGCGTCAAAATATCACTTTTGCGTTTTTAAACATTCATTTTCGCGTCCAAATCTCACTCCTGGGTTTTTAAACGCTAATTTTCGCGTCAACATATCGCTACCGCGTTTTTAAACACTCTGCTCCACAGGTTAGAAAAAATTCAATAATTATTGATATTGATCAATATAATAATACAATTCAAATAATGACTGCATAACAAAAAAAATCATTCCCAAAGTTAAATAAAAATGACAGGGCAAATCAATGTTACACAGCCGTTATTTCCTGCCACTAAACCTGCAGAAAATAGTTCTCAGGTTTCTATGTTTACATTTTCACACATTTTCTTACATTTTACGAAGCATTTCTTACATATTCCTTATTTTTGCACCTTCATTTTAAGAGATTATAGTTAAGTGTTCAATGTGATTTGACTATTTTGTTGACATTGTTTGAGTGTTTTCCATGTTTGTGTTGACATTTCCTTTCTGCCTTGACAGCTGAGGGATTACAATCAGAGGAAGTTACATTTAAAAAAAAAAAAAAAAATTAGTGTTTTCAAACATAAATCTTCGTGTCAAAATATCACTTTTGCATTTTTAAACATTGATTTTCGCGTCAAAATATCACTTCTGCGTTTTTAAACATTCATTTCCGCGTCAAAATATCACTTCTGCGTCTTTAAACACTCGTTTTCGCATCAAAATATCACTTTTGCGTCTTTAAACATTTATTCCCGCGTCAAAATATTACTTCCGCCTTTTCAAACATAAATTTTTGCCTCGAAATATCACTTCCGCTTCTTTTA
Organism: Nerophis lumbriciformis; assembly: GCF_033978685.3. Classification (NCBI taxonomy): domain Eukaryota; kingdom Metazoa; phylum Chordata; class Actinopteri; order Syngnathiformes; family Syngnathidae; genus Nerophis; species Nerophis lumbriciformis. The sequence continues at coordinate 22,946,961 of NC_084586.2, read as the reverse complement.
AACACAATTTTTGGTCTCAAAATATCACTTTCACATCTTTAAACACTCATTTTTGCGTTAAAATATCACTTTTGCATTTTTAAACATTGATTTTTGCGTCAAAATATCACTTCTGCGTTTTTAAACATTAATTTTCGCATCAAAATATCACTTTCGCATCTTTAAACACTAATTTTGGCGTCAAAATATCACTTTTGCAGTTTTAAACATTGATTTTAGCGTCAAAATATCACTTTTGCGTTTTTAAACATTAACTTTTGCATCAAAATATCACTTCCGCATTTTTAAACATTCATTTTCGCGTCCAAATCTCACTCCTGGGTTTTTAAACGCTAATTTTCGCGTCAACATATCGCTACCGCGTTTTTAAACACTCTGCTCCACAGGTTAGAAAAAATTCAATAATTATTGATATTGATCAATATAATAATACAATTCAAATAATGACTGCATAACAAAAAAAATCATTCCCAAAGTTAAATAAAAATGACAGGGCAAATCAATGTTACACAGCCGTTATTTCCTGCCACTAAACCTGCAGAAAATAGTTCTCAGTTTACATTTTCACACATTTTCTTACATTTTACGAAGCATTTCTTACATATTCCTTATTTTTGCACTTTCATTTGAAGAGCTTATTGTTAAGTGTTCAATGTGATTTGACTATTTTCCACACTTGTGTCGATATTTTCTTTTTGCCTTGACAGCTGAGGGGATTTATAATAATAGTAATGTTACATTTGAAATAGGAAAGTTTGCATTTCATATATCTTTCCCCTGGTCCTTATTTTCCATAAGTCATCAAAAATATCAATAATTATCAATATTGACCGATACAAAACACTTCAATCGTGATACATTTTTCAGCCCTAATTGATAATGGATGAATGTTATTTTTATAATATGCAGAGGGTTAGTAAAAAAAAACAAGCTGTCAGCCAAAAATGTTCCACATGTTGCACTTTAGACAGCATGACACAAAAGCTGAAGTGTGTATGGAAGTCTGCCAAGTGATTTGGCAACAGGAAACGCTAACCACAAAGCTCCTTGCAAACACGATATGGTGACGTAACATGTCCATGTCTGCCGCACTGCAGCGTTCTCGCTCCTGGATCTCTGAGGACGATATCTACAAGCCCCGAGTGGACGAGGAGTCCGACCACGAGGAAGCGCCTCCTGCTGCTCCCGCGGATTCCCAGTCGCCACCGAGTGTCGTGCATCGTCGGCAAATAGGTGAGCAATAGGCCACGCCCTCTTTGGAGCCTCTCGTCAGGTGACAAGCAGGTGTTTTCCCCTGGGCACTTTTATCTCTTTGCAGACGTCAGCTGAGTGAGTCACACTTTTTGCAGTTCAAAATAGAAATGGAAGTGTTGTCATCTGCTGTGAGAAAGATTAGATAACAATAAGGGATGCAACAAAATGACAATTCTTGGCTGAAACTGAAAACTGAAACACGGAAATACATTATTATCTCCATTGTGAGGATATGAACCATTTTTATCATATTATCACGGTATTGTTGAATATGCTTACTCAGTACTTACTAGGGTTGTACTAGTGATGGGTTGATGAGGCGTCATGAAGCGTTTCGACACATTGCAAAACTGTATTGATACTGTGTCGATACTGTGTCACTAAATACTGACATCTGCTGGACATTAAAAATCCCTACAGGCAACCTATGGACCGACTCAACTGACACTGATTTGATGCCCTAGTACAGGGGTCACCAACCTTTTTGAAACCAAAAACTACTTCTTGGGTACTGATTAATGCGAAGGGCTACCAGTTTGATACACACTTAAATAAATAAATATATTGTCATTTGTAAGTTATACGTAAGTGTGATTTAAACAAGAATAGCTAAATAAATACATTTATATATATAAAAAAATGGGTATTTCTGTCTGTCATTCCGTCGTACATTTTTTTTCCCTTTTACGGAAGGTTTTTTGTAGAGAATAAATGATGAAAAAAACACTTAATTGAACGGTTTAAAAGAGGAGAAAACACGAAAAATTTTAAAATAACATTTTGAAACATAGTTTATCTTCAATTTCGACTCTTTAAAATTCAACCGACAAAAAGAAGAGAAAAACTAGCTAATTTGAATCTTTTTGAAAAAATTAAAATTATAATTTATGGAACATCATTAGTCATTTTTCCTGATTAAGATACATTTTAGAATTTTGATGACATGTTTTAAATTGGTTAAAATCCAATCTGCACTTTGTTAGAATATTTAACAAATTGGACCAAGCTATATTTCGAACAAAGACAAATCAGTATTTCTTCTAGATTTTCCAGAACAAAAATTTGAAAAGAAATTCAAAATACTTTCAAATAAGATTTAAATTTGATTCTACAGATTTTCTAGATTTGCCAGAATAATTTTTTTGAATTTTAATCATAGTAAGTTTGAAGAAATATTTCACAAATATTCTTCGTCGAAAAAACAGAAGCTAAAATATTTATTATTCTTTACAATAAAAAATAAATAAATTTACTTGAACATTGATTTAAATTGTCAGGAAAGAAGAGGAAGACATTTAAAAGGTAAAAAGGTATATTTGTTTAAAAATCCTAAAATCATTTTTAAGGTTGTATTTTTTCTCTAAAATTGTATTTCTAAAAGTAATAAGAAGCAAAGTAAAAAACAAATGAATTTATTTAAACAAGTGAAGACCCATCCATCCATCCATTTTCTACCGCTTATTCCAAGTGAAGACCAAGTCTTTAAAATATTTTCTTGGATTTTCAAATTCTATTTGAGTTTTGTCTCTTTTAGAATTAAAAATGTCGAGCAAAGCGAGACCAGCTTGCTAGTAAATAAATACAATTTAAAAAATAGAGGCAGCTCACTGGTAAGTGCTGCTCTTTGAGCTGTTTTCAGAACAGGCCAGCGGGCGACTGATCTGGTCCTTACGGGCTACCTGGTGACCGCGGGCACCGCGTTGGTGACCCCTGCCCTAGTATATACAATAATATAAATATTTCATTTAGGATTATTTCATATCTTCATTTAAATAAAAATATATTTTTATCTTTTTTAGATACAGTCAATAAATAATGTGAACATGTATCATAACATGGAAATCTAAGAGAACGTGTTGTGGATGATTGTGGACTGGGAATTTTTTTAATTTTATTTTTTTACACATTTTTATAAAAAAAATAAAAAGTTTTCCCGACATATTACATTTTAGACGATTTCTCTTCTTAGTTATTATTTCTCGGGCTGTAGAAAAGAGCCGCTCACAGGGCACAGAGGAGGCGACACAGTTGGCGTATCGGTCACGTGACCAAAACAGCTCATGATCGGTCACGTGACTTTCTAAAACCGACACAGGGTTTTGCTCTATGAGCTCGACGCATGCGCCGATGCATCGGTGTTGCCGGACCCATCACTAGGTTGTACAGTATACCAGTACTAGTATAGTACCGCGATACTAATCAATCATATTTGGTACTATATCGACTCTAAAAAGTAGAGATGTCCGATAATGGCTTTTTTGGCGACATTCCGATATTGTCCAACTCTTAATTACCGATTCCGATATCAAGCGATACCGATATATAAAGTCGTGGAATGAACACATTATTGTGCCTAATTTTGTTGTGATGCCCCGCTGGATGCATTAAACAATGTAACAAGGTTTTCCAAAATAAATCAACTCAAGTTATGGAAAAAAAAATGCCAACATGGCACTGCCATATTTATTATTGAAGTCACAAAGTGCATTATTTTTTTTTAACATGCCTCAAAACAGCAGCTTGGAATTTGGGACATGCTCTCCCTGAGAGAGCATGAGGAGGTTGAGGTGGGGGGGCGGGATTTGGTGGCAGCAGGGGGTGTATATTGTAGCGTCCTGGAAGAGTTAGTGCTGCAAGGGGTTCTGGGTATTTGTTCTGTCGTGTTGCGGTGTGGATGTTCTCCCGAAATGTGTTTGTCATTCTTGTTTGGTGTGGGTTCACAGTGTGGCGCGTATTTGTAACAGTGTTAAAGTTGTGTATACGGCCACCTTCAGTTTGACCTGTATGGCTGTTGACCAAGTATGCCTTGCATTCACTTGTGTGTGTGAAAAGCCGTAGATATTATGTGACTGGGCCGGCACACAAAGGCAGTGCCTTTAAAGGTTTATTGGCGCTCTGTACTTCTCCCTACGTCCGTGTACACAGCGCCGTTTTAAAAAGTCATACATTTTACTTTTTGAAACCGATACCGATAATTTCCGATATTACATTTTAAAGCATTTATCGGCCGATAATATCGGCAGTCCGATATTATCGGATATCTTTACTAAAAGGTACCGGTTCCCCCCTCGTCCCCTTTAACGGGCATGATGGCGCGTCGTCACGTCATGACATTGCTGGTTTTACGAGCAGAGGAGCATGTTGGGCAGCGCACACACACAGAGTACTTACAAGCAGACACAGTGTGTAGACAGAAAAGGGAGAATGGATGCATTTTGGTGTAAAAAGTAAAGATAAAGGTGAAGTTATAACACTGAAACAGAAGAGGTGCTTTAAGACATGGCTAACATCCATCCACAGTGTTTTAGCTACTTCTAAATCACTAATCCTGGTCTCCATGGCGACAAATAAAGTACGTTTTTTACAAGTACCATTATCACTGCAGGACGAGGAATAGCTAAACATGCTTCACTACACACCGTAGGAGGATACAATAGCTCACCTGTGTCACAATGTAAACAAACGCCATGGGTGACATCCACTGTAATGATACCGAGTACAAGAGCGTATCTAGTCGATACTACTATGGTTACATCGATATTTTTTAGCATCACAAAATCTTTTTCTTTTCTTTTTAAAAAAAATTAATATTATGTTTATAAACTCAGGAAATACATCCCTGGACACATGAGGACTTTGAATATGACCAATGTATGATCCTCCTAACTACTTGGTATCGGATCGATACCTACCGGTAAATGTGTGGTATCATCCAAAACTAATGCAAAGTATCAAAGAAGGGAAGAATAAGTGATTATTACATTTTAACAGAAGTGTAGATAGAACATGTTGAAAGAGAAAATAAGCAGATATTGACAGTAAATTAATTAATAATACATTTTTACAGTTTGTCCTTTATAATGTGTAGAAAATAATAGGTGTATAAATGACACAATATGTTACTGCATAGACTAATTAGGAGTCTTTGTTTGTTTACTTACTACTAAAAGACAAGTTGTCTGATGTGTGTGTTCAGTTCGGTGAGTTTTGAAGCATGTTAAAGGGGTCAAATTACAGCTCAAAGAGGCAAAAGTGACTGTTTTTAGTACATTTTTGTCTTGAAGGGGGAATTGCCTTCCGCCCGATTGTAGCTGAGATAGGCTCCAGCGCCCCCCGCGACCCCAAAGGGAATAAGCGGTAGAAAATGGATGGATGGATGGATGGATGTTTAAGATTTTTTTTTTTCAAATAAGGAATAACGACATTTTTTTTGTGTGTTTCCCTTTATTTAGAAAAGTATGGAAGTACATTTTGGTACCGGTATCGGTACCAAAATATTGGTATCGGGACAACATTAGTACTTACACACACACTTACATTTTTTGACCAAGTTATTTAAAAATCAAATCAAATTAAAGCTGCAAGCAGCATTGGTCGGGCCGGCGTATTTGGCAGGTGCTAGTCCTAAGTGTCCCAATACTTTTGTCTACTTTTAGTCTGAAGTGTCCCAAGACTTTTGTCTAGTGTACCTACCTTGTCTGCATTGTGTGGGCACGTTGGTGCTTCCTGCTTTTGAGCAGCCATCTTAAAAAAACAGCAGCGCAGCAGCATCAGCGCAGCGGGTCTTTGAAGGGTCATAAAATCAAAACCGGAGCAGGTATTAAAACGCTGTTCTGTTATTTTATACACAAGGGTTTAATCTCTCTCCTGTGTTAGTTTGAAGCCGAAACGACAAACGCGCTCAGAGGAGACAGATTTTGAAGAAAGGTGACCGGTTTTTACAAAAATGTTGTTTTGAAGGGGGAATAGCAAACTTCCTGTTGATTTTTTCTGGGGGTTGTCAATTTATGAAATGTAGGTCTAAGGACCTACATAGAGGTTTTTGTTTCATGTCTCTCCGACCTTCCCAGTGGGAGTTACAGGCAGTTTTGTCATTTTTTTCTTCAGAGGAGCAGTTTTTTCTGCGTTTTATTCAAACATTGTGCTAGAGCGCAATTTTAAGATTTGGGGTTAGGTTTTTTTATAAGATCGCAATTTTTGACAGTCCTGATGTGTGCGTTCAGTTTGGTGAGTTTTGAAGCGTGTTAAGTGGGTCAAATTACAGCTCAAAGAGGCAAAAGTTACTGTTTTTAGTACTTTTTTGTCTTGAAGGGGGAATTGCCAACTTCCTGTTGATTTTAGCCCGACAATGTACTATTATGAAATGTAGGTCTAAGTCAGACCTACATAGAGGTTTTTGTTTCATGTCTCTCCGACCTTCCTAGTGGGAGTTACAGGCAGTCTAGTTTTCTTTTTTTCCTAGGGGGCGCTAGAGCGCAATTTTGAGTTTTGTGGTTCGTTTTTTTTTTTAAAAAGGCAATTTTCGCAGGTCCTGATGTGTGGGTCAAATATGGTGAGTTTTGAAGCATGTTAAGTGGGTCAAATTACAGTTTAATGTGGCGGCGGAAGAATAAAGAATAAAACCTTACAAATTCAATAGGTCCTTATGTCCCATTGCATAAGGACTCCTTTTGGGAGTCCTTATGCAATGGGACATGCGGGCCCTAATAAAACCTTACAAATTCAATAGGTCCTTATGTCCCATTGCATAAGGACTCCCTTTGGGAGTCCTTATGCAATGGGACATGCGGGCCCTAATTAAAGCTGCAAGCAGCATTGGTCGGGCCTGCGTATTTGGCAGGTGCTAGTCCTAAGTGTCCCAATACTTTTGTTCAGTTTTCGTCATAAGTGTCCCAATACTTTTGTCTACTTTTATTCCGAATTGTCCCAATACTTTTGTCTAGTGTACCTACCTTGTCTGCATTGTGTGGGCACGCTGGTGCTTCCTGCTTTTAAGCAGCCTTCTTGAAAAAACAGCAGCATCAGCGCAGCGGCTCTTTCAAGGGTCATAAAATCAAAACCGGAGCCGGTATTAAAACTCTTTCGATAACTTTTAATCAAAATGGTTCAATCTCTCTCCTGTGTTAGTTTGAAGCCGAAACAACAAACACGCTCAGAGGAGATAATGTTTGAAGAAAGGTGACCGGTTTTTACAAAAATGTTGTGTTGAAGGGGGAATAGCAAGCTTCTTGTAGATTTTTGCTGGGGGTTGTCAATTTATGAAATGTAGGTCTAAGTGAGACCTACGGAGAGGATTTTGTTTCATGTCTCTCCGACCTTCTCAGTGGGAGTTACAGGCAGTTTTGTCATTTTTTTCTTCCGAGGAGTAGTTTTGTCTCCGTTTTATTCAAAAATTGCTCTAGAGCGCAATTTTTAAATTTGGGGTTAGGTTTTTTTATTAGATCACAATTTTTGCCAGTCCTGATGTGTGCGTTCAGTTTGGTGAGTTTTGAAGCGTGTTAAGGGGGTCAAATTACAGCTCAAAAAGGCAAAAGTTACTGTTTTTAGTACTTTTTTGTCTTGAAGGGGGAATTGCCAACTTCCTGTTGATTTTTGCCCGAGGATATACGATTATGAAAACTAGGTCTAAGTCAAACCTACATAGAGGTTTTTGTTTCATGTCTCTCCGACCTTCCTAGTGGGAGTTACAGGCAGTCTAGTTTTTTTTTTCCTAGGGGGCGCTAGAGCGCAATTTTGAGTTTTGGGGTTCGGTTTTTTTATTAAAAGACAATTTTCGCAGGTCCTGATGTGTGGGTCAAATATGGTGAGTTTTGAAGCATGTTAAGTGGGTCAAATTAGTGCTCAAAGAGGCGGCGGAAGAATAATAAAGAAAGAAATAAAACCTTACAAATTCAATAGGTCCTTATGGCCCATGTGGGAGTCCTTATGCAATGGGCCATGCGGGCCCTAATAAGTAGACACACGCTGAGAAAACTCTCTATTTTGCATGCTTCCCTGACTAAAAGTGTCTTCCCTCGTCACAGCGTTAAACAGTGTTGACGCTCAGTGTCCAAAGAAGTCAACAGGAAGCAGATTGCTGAGATACTTGGAGCGGTCAACATTGTGCCGTCGTATCATTTGCTAGGATTCATATCTTTTCTTAAAAAGGCTAAAAAAAAAATGTATACATACATTATTATTATTTGGTAAAACATTTTTTTATTTTTCTCATAGTGTTTTGCTCTCGTTTTTTCACTGATTTTTTTGATGACTTATGGAAAATAAGGTCCAGGAGAAAGATATATGAAATGTAAACATTTCTATTTCATTACCGTATTTTCCGCACCATAAGGCGCCCTGGGTTATAAGCCGCGCCTTCAATGAACGGCATATTTCAAAACTTTGTCCACCTATAAGCCGCCCCGTGTTGTAAGCCGCATCTAACTGCGCTAAAGGAATGTCAAAAAAACGGTCAGATAGGTCAGTCAAACTTTAATAATATATTAAAACCAGCGTGATGTGGGCGCGCATGGAATCGTATATCAACATGGACGGAGCTGCGTGAAAAAAGCCACCCGGCCTCTTCGCGTAAACTTAAACTTACCTTAACCACTCGCTCATCTTTTCTTCATCCATCCCTTCGAGTTAGCTTTTATGATGACGCCGGCTGGAAAGGTCTCTTTTGGCAAGGTCTTCCTTTTGAATATCACCATGGGTGGAAGTTTCTGGCCATTAGCATGGCAAGCTAGAACCACAGTGAAGGATGACTTCTCATTCCCTGTGGTGCGAATATTCACCGTACGTGCTCCCGTTGTATCCACAGTGCGGTTCACAGGAATATCAGTTGCTGTGAAATAGTAGTCCGTGTGCGGATGGAGAGATTGCGTCTTTTCATGGACCGGATCCCTGTCGTTTAGTAGGAGCCATTTTGTGGTCTTTACAGATGTAAACACACAAAGGAAATGAAACGTACGGTAATATCCGCGCGCTTTTTCTTCTTCTACGCGGGCGGGTGGTTGCTTACAGTAGAAGAAGAAGCGCTTCCTGTTCTATGGGGGCGGGTGCTTACCTTGGCGGTTGCTTGCGTAGAAGAAGAAGCGCTTCCTGTTCTACGGGGAAAAAAGATGGCGGCTGTTTACCGTAGTTACGAGACCGAAACTTTATGAAAATGAATCTTAATATTTATCCATATATAAAGCGCACCGGGTTATAAGGCGCACTGTCAGCTTTTGAGAAAATGTGTGGTTTTTAGGTGCGCCTTATAGTGCGGAAAATACGTTATTATAAATCCCCTCAGCTGTCAAGGCAAAAAGAAAATATCGACACAAGTGTGGAAAGCAAATGTAAACAAAATAGTCAAATCACATTGAACACTTAACAATAAGCTCTTTAAATGAAAGTGCAAAAATAAGGAATATGAAAGAAATGCTTCGTAAAATGTAAGAAAATAGTGTAATCTGTGAAAATGTAAACATAGAAACCTGAGAACTATTTTCTGCAGGTTTAGTGGCAGGAAATAACGGCTGTGTAACATTATTTTTATTTAACTTTGGAAAGGAATTTTTTGTTATGCACTAATTATTTGAATTGTATTATTATATCATACCTGCCAACTACTCCGGTTTTCCCGTAATTAGTACGGTTTTCATCAACCTATTCCGGGTTACGGTTGCAGTGATAAAAAATACGGTTTTTCATTAATTTAAAAAAAAAAAAATTTTAAATGCGCGAGGCTATTTATAGCACCGCTGCCAAGCATGAGGCACCAGTTGCCATTGTTTCCAAACGAGCGAACGATCATGGAATCAGCCGGAGAAAAATCGCAAACGAGTCTTAAACCGAAAAGAAAACTGCAGTCATTCCGTGAAGAATATTCAAAAGCCTATCCGGGAATAATTATCCGTTCCAAAAAGGGTGAAAACTACGCAAATTGCACCTTGTGCAGATAAGATTTTTCGATCGGACACGGAGGAATTAGCGATGTAAAAGACCACGTTGGGACAAAAAAACACAAGTCTAATGCCGTTGCTAAATTTGGATTTTAGCCACAAAAAGGTAATGACACCAATGTTATCTATTGGAATTGTTTAGTACTGTTATACTGTTAAAAGTGTTTATACTATTTATGCTTTCAAGTCCAAGTTGAAGAAATCTTGTTAAATGTTGACAGCATAACTACCAAAATACAGAAGTATGTCCTTAATATTTTTGCAGTGCTATTTCTGTTGAAAAGTTCAAATGATTACATTAGAGATGTGATGTGCCACTTTTCAAGTGTCTGATGGCTTCAATTAATTTTCATGAATTTTTCATATTTTGAATTCTTTTGAAAGGCTTACAAAAAAACTACATTTGAATTGTAATTCCATGCTATTGACAGGACTATTAATTTTAATGAAGTTAGCTTACCATGTTTACAGTATGATAATTGTGATAGAAATGTGAATTTTAGGCACAGAATATTTTTTACAATTGAACAAGGCAGTAGATTATACAAGCTTGGACAGAAAGTTAATAATGACACCAATTTTTTTTTAATGGAATTGTTTAGTACTGTTTTACCATTTGTTTACTGTAAAAAGTGTTTATACTTTCAATGAACAAATTGAAGTCTTGTGAAAGGTTGACAGGATAACTGGCATTAACTGTCAAAATAATTTCAAACTATTGAAGTTAGCTTACAGAATAAACATGTCAATCAACCCATATGATTTTTGCTGTTATATTTTTGTTTTGAAAAGTCACTGTGACTGATAGAAAAGTGATGGTTTTAGCAACATTTTAACCTGTCTGAATGCTAATAATCATTTTGCGTCGGGGGGCGAAGCCTGAACCCCCCACCAGGACTTTGTCCTGGATGTACCGGGGCCTGCGGCCCCTGGACCCTGGCTACTAGGTTTTTCTGATTTCAAAAGTTGGCAGGTATGTTACATTGATCAATATCGATAATTATTGATTTTTTTTTTTATAACCTATGGAGCAGAATTAAAATATATTTTATTGTAAATGTAACTTCCTCTGATTATAATCCCTCAGCTGTCAAGGCAGAAAGGAAATGTCAACACAAACATGGAAAACACTCAAACAATGTCAACAAAATAGTCAAATCACATTGAACACTTAACTATAATCTCTTAAAATGAAGGTGCAAAAATAAGGAATATGTGAGAAATGCTTTATAAAGTCTAAGAAAATAGCGCAATGTATTATATTAGGGCTGGGCGATATGGCTAAAAACTGTATCATGATAGAAGTATTTTATATCAGTCGATATCGATATTTTTTTTAATGAGCTATGGAATATAAAGAACGGGAGAAAAAATATTAAATGTAAACATTTTATGTATTTTTTATGTTTATGTTATATTTTATACATAATATATATATAATTTGATATTTCTCTTTATTTTTATTTGAAAAAATTATATTATTAATATTATAAATATATTATTTATATGTTATTATTATTTGTATTTATTTACATATATCTGAAATATAACCTTCATCTGATTATAATCCCTCAGCTATCAAGGCAGAAGGGAAATATCAACACAAACATGGAAAACACTCAAACATCATTTACATTACTGTACTTTGTTGAGAATGTTTCTAGAGACTTTTCCTATCTTTTTCTTTATTAAGACCGAGGAGCAACAAATCTCGCATCTTTCTGTGGTGTCAGCGCAGAATGAGGAAGTGTTGTGTCTGGGAGTGACGCACAGAGATCAACATGAGTGCACCTGAATTTTTTCTTAGAATAAGTCAAAATAATTGCCCAGGCCTGTTATATTATTTATGTTTGAAAAACTTTTTTTTTTTCTTTCCCACGACAATATTACTGTCTCCTACAGCGTCCATTGCACTGTAAAAAAAAAAGGACCGTAGATTTTACGGTAAAACGGTAGCTCAGTCGCCAGAATTTTCCCTTAAAAATAACTGGTGGCATTTTTCCATTTACGGTAATACACTGTAAAAAGGAGGAGCGTAGATTTTAGGGTAAAGCGGTAGCTCAGTCGCCAGAATTTTATCGTAAAAATAACTGGTGGCAATTTTCCATTTACGGTAATACACTGTAAAAACTAGGAGCGTAGATTTTATGGTAAAACGGTAGCTCAGTCGCCAGAATTTTACCGTAAAAAAAAAACCTGGTGGCATTTACGGTATTGCACTGTAAAAACTACGACCGTAGATTTTACGGTAAAACGGTAGCTCAGTCGCCAGAATGTTCCCGTAAAAATAACGGGTATCATTTTTTATCATTTTACACTGTAAAAAGGAGGACCATAGATTTTATGGTAAAAAACAAACAAACTGGCAGGTCAGGCGCCAGAATTTTTCCCGTAAAATTGACAGTTTTACAGGGTTTTTTTCCATTTATGTAAAAACGACCGTAGATTTTACGGTAAAACGGCAACTCAGTCGCCAGAATTTTATCGTAAAAATGACAGTTATAAAGGTTTTTTTTACGGTAGTGCAATGCATTTGATATGAAGTGAATTATTGTCATCTGCACTAGTGCGGATCTGTTTAGGATATTTTGACGCTTTATTTAGCTCGATAAGAGGCTAAATTACTTCAAAAAAACAATCCGTCATTAAAGCTGTGTCAGGTTCAAACACTGATGACATCTATTAAACAGACAAGAAGCAAGGAATCATGCGGAGACAGAGTTCAATTTCCAACCAACGCTCTAAGGCACAGCCCACGTGCTCCTCTATTTATTCGGGAGGTCCCTGGTTACATCACTGAGGCTGCTTCTGAAGGAAGGGGGGTCATTTCAGCAGCCCCAGTTAGACACAATATATGATTATTCAGAAATGGAAATGTGCTGACATTCGTGATATCGCCCTGTCTCTGCTTTGTCTGCATCACGGCACTCGATGTTCGCCCTTGGCAGTCAGCAGGCCGGGTCTGGACACAAACACTGAAATGAGACGACTCGCAATCTTGGATTGCAAGTTGTCCCTTTGCACAGACAGAAAAGTACAACTTCAGCACAATTGATAATAACTAGAGCAACGGCCTTTAAGCATGAGAGTTGTGTGATAACTTATACATAATTATTCTAACATTTCCCTCCTGTTTATCACATAACTTCCCCAGAATCTTCTTATCCCTAATAAATTCTTCTTGCGATTTTAGTTAATTTCCCTAGGGCCAAGTTATGTTTACACTCAGAGTTCAACATCATTTTATTTTTATTAGGTTAGCCTAGTGTCGTGTGGAGGATTTGGGGGTGAGTAGTTCTTTGAGGTAGAGGGGGGCATTTCCATGGAGGCACTGGTGGGTTAGTAGGGAGACTTTGAATTCAATCCTGAGTGGAACAGGAAGCCAGTGACGGGATTTAAGAGTTGGTGTGATATGGTCATATTTCCGCACTCTCGTCAGGATCCTAGCAGCACTATTCTGTATGTATTGTAGCTTCTGGATGGTAAAAAAAAGGTAACACTTCTTATCTGTGTCCGCTCCGCTAGGCCTGTCCAACCCGTTCCGAGGCCTGCTGAAGCTGGGTCACCTGGAACGGCGCGGCGCCATGGGAATGTGGCGCGACCACTACTGCGAGCTGTCGCCCTTCGAGTTCCGCCTGTACCTCAACGCCGAAGAGCGCACGTGTTGCGACAACTGCTCCCTGGTGCGCTGCGAGGACGCCCGTCTCGCCTCGCCCGACGGACGCTTCGAGTTGGCCTTCCCCGGCAAGCGGCTGCACCTGCGGGCGACGAACCGGGACGAAGCGGAGGACTGGGTGGACCGGATCGTAGAGGCCGTCAACAAGCACCGGCCCGTGTCCCGCGTGGACGAGCAGTGGGAGGTGTTGGAGTGCCCGAGTGAGAACGGCGTGGAAGACGACGCCGCCCGCTGCAGCCCAGACCGAAGCTCCTCCTCCTCTGATGCACGGACATGTGGCGGGAAAGCCACGCCCCCTCCAATACAGGATTTTAACTGGACTCGCACGACGGATTTGGAAACGGACGCCATCAAAGAGGCTGTTCTTTATTGTTCCGCGGACTCCGACGCTCGGACTTGGATCCCTCTCGTCTTCTCGCTCTCTTTGGAGTCCTTGAAGGCTTTCCTCGTCGTGGAAGAAAGAAAGTTGCTTCGACAGAGCTTCCCCATCGAGGAAGTGAGGGACGTGGTCCCCGACGTCTCGCTGGGCGGGGCCAACTTCTTCAAAGTCCTGACGCTCAGAGAAACACTCCGACTGAGGGCAGAGAACGCCGAGGAAGCGCGCTCCTGGAGGACTCTCATCCGCGGCGCTCTGGATTCTTACCTGGAGAGCGGCGAAGACGGGGAGGCCGTGGTCGGCCAGAGCGGGGCGGGAAACCTCCACAAGCTGGTCCAGCACCGACTGAAAGGAGACGGCGCGCTGCTGGCCCACCTGTGCACCGTGCCCTCGCACAAGGGTCTGGACACGCAGAACTTCAGATGTGCAGGTAACACATTTTCAGTCCACCTCCGTCGTGAGAACTTCCCGGTCACCGTGTGTCCGCCACGCAGGCTGCTCGCAGCAGATCGGCCCCTCGCTGGGACGAGGACGCCTGTGCCACTTCTCCGGCCAGTACTACTGCGACGCCTGTCACCGCGGCGACACCAGCGTCATCCCCTCGCGCATGCTGCACAACTGGGACCTCCATAAACGGCAGGTGGGTGCGGGGCGGCACGTGGCGACCTGCTGTCATTGCGGTGACGGCGTGTGTGTGTAGGTGTCAACGAAGGCGCTGTGGCTGCTGGCTCAGGTGGAGCAGGAGCCTCTGCTCAACCTGGATCAGCTCAATCCACACTTGACCACTCACTCGGAGTCCATGGCGCGGGTCCACGGCCTGCGGCAGAGGCTGCGACTCCTGGGCGACTACGTGCTCGCCTGCCGCAGCGGCGCCTGCAAGACGCTCCAAGCCAGGTGTGCACCGAGCTGTGTGTGCTTTGTGTTCCTCGCCTCCAACTGTGACCTTTACCCCCTGCTAGGATGGAGCAGAGAACCTACCTGCTGGAGTCCTGCAGCCTGTACAGCGTGCTGGACCTGCGCCAGGTACCTATTGCACCTGTCCGTGTGCTTTCATTCATCAATGCATTTTGTTGCGTCCGGTTGTAGAATATACTCGGCTCAAACACTCGGCGAGGAAACAACTCAGTAAACACTGTAGGCTAGGTGTCAAGTTCAAACACCAAACTATCTATTAAACGAGACAAGAAGCAAGGAATCAAGCAGAGACAGAGTTGAATTTTGCTGATGAGGAGAGACATATTGGGCTGTACACTCAGTTACAGTTTAATAATAATAATAGATTTTATATGTAAAAGGCACTTTACATTGAGTAAACGACCTCAAAGTGCTACAGTGTATAAAAATTAAACCTACACGGTGCTCCTTGGGCCCTAAAAGCAGCACAATTTTAGCAAAAGAAACATTTTACGGTCGTGTAGCACAACCAACTGGTCATTTTATGAAGTATTGACCTTTGGAGAGCAGCCTTCAATGTCATCTCTGTCAAACATCGACAGCTTCTCCATATTTTCATGGATAAATGTTTAGATATTCAACTATATGCTTATAATAATAATAATACATTTTATTTGTAAAAAAGCACTTTACATTGAGTAAACCACCTCAAAGTGCTACAGTGTATTAAAAAAATAAAAACATTAAATAAAATAAAAAGTTAATAAATTTAAAAATTTAAATTAAAATAAAAAAATACAAACTAGAACAGCCAAATAGCTAAAACTAGTATGCATATATCTAAAAAAAAAAAAAGGCTTTTTTAAAAAGAAGGGTTTTTAAGCCTTTTTTTAAAGCATCCACAGTCTGTGGTGCCCTCAGGTGGTCAGGGAGAGCGTTCCACAGACTGGGAGCGGCGGAGCAGGAAGCCCAGTCCCCCATTGTTCGTAGCTTTGTCCTCGGAGGTTGGAGGAGGTTAGCCTGTCCGGAGCGGAGGTGTCGTGTGGAGGATTTGGGGGTGATTAGTTCTTTGAGGTAGAGGGGGGCATTTCCATGGAGACACTGGTGGGTTAGTAGGGAGACTTTGAATTCAACCCTGAGTGGAACAGGAAGCCAGTGACGGGATTTGATGGTTGGTGTGATACGGTCATATTTCCGCACTCTCATCAGGATCCTAGCAGCACTATTCTGTATTCTGTAGTTTCACCCTACGCTCTAAGGTACAGTCCCACGTGCTCCTCTATTTATTCGGGAGGTCCCTAGTGAACATCACTGAGGCTGCTTCTGAAGGGAGGGGTAATGCAAGCCGCCCCAGTAGACACAATACATCGATTATTCAGAATGGAAATGTGCTGACACTCGTGATTTCGCCCTGTCTCTGTTTTATCTGCGTTGAGGTACTCGATGTCCCTCCTTGGCTGTCAGCAGGCAGGGTCTGGAAACAAACTGCTCGCAATGGAAGACTACAAGTTGTGCCTTTGCACAGATAGAAAAGTACAACTTCAGCACAATTGATAATAACTATAGCAACGGCCTTTAAGCATACGAGTTGTGTGATAACTTACACATAATTATTCTAACACTAGGATGTGCAATTCGCTTTTTTTTTTTATCAAATCCGATCTTTTTATGTAGTCGTTCACATCACACACGAAAAAATGCCATGTCCAATGTGAATGCAAACTGACCCGCATGCATGCATGACGTCACACATGGAGTGTAAATATGGCTCAGGGTCTAGCAGGTCTCAGTCCTGGCGCATTTGTGGGCAATATAAGGATTTTGTGCAATCAAAGTCAACATTTTCTGAACAGAATTATTGCGGATAGGAAAGCAGTTTGGCTCTCGCAGGTTGTTGATCATTTTCAATTTATTAACACACACAAAAGTTGGGACCGTTTAGTACCGGTATTGATTGCCAGGTACCAGGAATTGGTACTGCAAATGTGAAAGGTAGCCATCCCTACTTGTCAGCGAAGGAGAACCTTGAAACAAGTGAGACTCAGACGTAAGGCCTTGTGTCCTCCAGATAGCGGAGGATCAGTACACCACCTACCTGACCTCCATGTGTCAGTTGGCCTGCAGCCACGTCTTCAGCTGTGACCTGTGCACGCAGCGAGGCTTCATCTGCCAGGTGTGCCATGCCGACGACATCATCTTCCCCTTCCAGTTTGACAGCACCGCCAGGTAACCTTCCCTCTAACAAGGTGTGTCCATTTGGGAGGTCAGAGTTCACTTAGTTATAAACTTAGTAAAAACATGACTATGACATCATTAGAAGCATACAATCTTAGTAAAAACATGACTATGACATTAGAAGCATACAATGTTAGTAAAAACATGACTATGACATCATTGGAAGCATGCAATCTTAGTAAAAACATGACTATGACATCATTAGAAGCATGTAATCTTAGTAAAAACATGACTATGACATCATTAGAAGCATACAATCTTAATAAAAACATGACTATGACATCATTAGAAGCATACAATCTTAGTAAAAACATGACTATGACATCATTAGAAGCATACAATCTTAGTAAAAACATGACTATGACATCATTAGAAGCATACAATCTTAGTAAAAACATGACTATGACATCATTAGAAGCATGTAATCTTAGTAAAAACATGACTATGACATCATTAGAAGCATACAATCTTAATAAAAACATGACTATGACATCATTAGAAGCATACAATCTTAGTAAAAACATGACTATGACATCATTAGAAGCATGCAATCTTAGTAAAAACATGACTATGACATCATTAGAAGCATACAATCTTAGTAAAAACATGACTATGACATCATTAGAAGCATACAATCTTAGTAAAAACATGACTATGACATCATTAGAAGCATACAATCTTAGTAAAAACATGACTATGACATCATTAGAAGCATACAATCTTAGTAAAAACATGACTATGACATCATTAGAAGCATGCAATCTTAGTAAAAACTTGACTATGACATCATTAGAAGCATACAATCTTATAAATGATAAATCTTAGTAAAAACTTGACTATGTCATCATTAGAAGCATACAATCTTATAAATGATAAATGATAAATCTTAGTAAAAACATGACTATGACATCATTAGAAGCATGTAATCTTAGTAAAAACATGACTATGACATCATTAGAAGCATACAATCTTAATAAAAACATGACTATGACATCATTAGAAGCATACAATCTTAGTAAAAACATGACTATGACATCATTAGAAGCATACAATCTTAGTAAAAACATGACTATGACATCATTAGAAGCATACAATCTTAGTAAAAACATGACTATGACATCATTAGAAGCATGTAATCTTAGTAAAAACATGACTATGACATCATTAGAAGCATACAATCTTAATAAAAACATGACTATGACATCATTAGAAGCATACAATCTTAGTAAAAACATGACTATGACATCATTAGAAGCATACAATCTTAGTAAAAACATGACTATGACATCATTAGAAGCATGCAATCTTAGTAAAAACATGACTATGACATCATTAGAAGCATACAATCTTAGTAAAAACATGACTATGACATCATTAGAAGCATACAATCTTAGTAAAAACTTGACTATGACATCATTAGAAGCATACAATCTTATAAATGATAAATCTTAGTAAAAACTTGACTATGTCATCATTAGAAGCATACAATCTTATAAATGATAAATGATAAATCTTAGTAAAAACATGACTATGACATCATTAGAAGCATACAATCTTAGTAAAAACATGACTATGACATCATTAGAAGCATACAATCTTAGTAAAAACATGACTATGACATCATTAGAAGCATACAATCTTAGTAAAAACATGACTATGACATCATTAGAAGCATGCAATCTTAGTAAAAACTTGACTATGACATCATTAGAAGCATACAATCTTATAAATGATAAATCTTAGTAAAAACTTGACTATGTCATCATTAGAAGCATACAATCTTATAAATGATAAATCTTAGTAAAAACATGACTATGACATCATTAGAAGCATGTAATCTTAGTAAAAACATGACTATGACATCATTAGAAGCATACAATCTTAATAAAAACATGACTATGACATCATTAGAAGCATACAATCTTAGTAAAAACATGACTATGACATCATTAGAAGCATACAATCTTAGTAAAAACATGACTATGACATCATTAGAAGCATACAATCTTAGTAAAAACATGACTATGACATCATTAGAAGCATGTAATCTTAGTAAAAACATGACTATGACATCATTAGAAGCATACAATCTTAATAAAAACATGACTATGACATCATTAGAAGCATACAATCTTAGTAAAAACATGACTATGACATCATTAGAAGCATGCAATCTTAGTAAAAACATGACTATGACATCATTAGAAGCATACAATCTTAGTAAAAACATGACTATGACATCATTAGAAGCATGTAATCTTAGTAAAAACATGACTATGACATCATTAGAAGCATACAATCTTAATAAAAACATGACTATGACATCATTAGAAGCATACAATCTTAGTAAAAACATGACTATGACATCATTAGAAGCATGCAATCTTAGTAAAAACTTGACTATGACATCATTAGAAGCATACAATCTTATAAATGATAAATCTTAGTAAAAACTTGACTATGTCATCATTAGAAGCATACAATCTTATAAATGATAAATGATAAATCTTAGTAAAAACATGACTATGACATCATTAGAAGCATACAATCTTAGTAAAAACATGACTATGACCCTGCAGGTGCGAGGCGTGCAAGTCGGTGTTCCATCAGGCCTGCATGACTCCAGGCCGCTGCTGTCCTCGCTGTCTGAGAATGAAGAAATACTTGGACAGAGACCTGCAGGACTGAAGGAGGCCACCAGAGGGCGCCCATGAAGAAATACTTGGACAGAGACCTGCAGGACTGAGGGAGGCCACCAGAGGGCGCCCATGAAGAAATACTTGGACAGAGACCTGCAGGACTGAGGGAGGCCACCAGAGGGCGCCCTCAATCTCTGGACACAGCTGCCAAAGTCGAGCCACCTCAAGTGCAATTATTGGAGTCAGGTGACACAACACATCCTAATTTATTGACCTCACTCCTCATCACAGCTTCTTCAGCACACATGTTCTTTTTTCTACCTTGTTGCCATAGCAACCTAGCAATGATGGGTGCTAAGGGCTTTTTTGAGGACAGCACTTGAAGTTAGTCAATAATCCAAAGTGCCTTCAACATAACATGTCCTCTATCTCCTGCATCCACCACATGACTTCTTACATGTCATCTATCTCCTGCATCCACCACATGACTTCTTACATGTCATCTATCTCCTGCATCCACCACATGACTTCTTACATGTCATCTATCTCCTGCATCCACCACATGACTTCTTACATGTCATCTATCTCCTGCATCCACCACATGACTTCTTACATGTCATCTATCTCCTGCATCCACCACATGACTTCTTACATGTCATCTATCTCCTGCATCCACCACATGACTTCTTACATGTCATCTATCTCCTGCATCCATCACATGACTTCTTACATGTCATCTCCTGCATCCACCACATGACTTCTTACATGTCATCTATCTCCTGCATCCACCACATGACTTCTTACATGTCATCTATCTCCTGCATCCACCACATGACTTCTTACATGTCATCTATCTCCTGCATCCACCACATGACTTCTTACATGTCATCTATCTCCTGCATCCACCACATGACTTCTTACATGTCATCTATCTCCTGCATCCACCACATGACTTCTTACATGTCATCTATCTCCTGCATCCACCACATGACTTCTTACATGTCATCTATCTCCTGCATCCATCACATGACTTCTTACATGTCATCTCCTGCATCCACCACATGACTTCTTACATGTCATCTATCTCCTGCATCCACCACATGACTTCTTACATGTCATCTATCTCCTGCATCCACCACATGACTTCTTACATGTCATCTATCTCCTGCATCCACCACATGACTTCTTACATGTCATCTATCTCCTGCATCCACCACATGACTTCTTACATGTCATCTATCTCCTGCATCCACCACATGACTTCTTACATGTCATCTATCTCCTGCATCCACCACATGACTTCTTACATGTCATCTATCTCCTGCATCCATCACATGACTTCTTACATGTCATCTATCTCCTGCATCCATCACATGACTTCTTACATGTCATCTATCTCCTGCATCCATCACATGACTTCTTACATGTCATCTATCTCCTGCATCCATCACATGACTTCTTACATGTCATCTATCTCCTGCATCCATCACATGACTTCTTACATGTCATCTATCTCCTGCATCCATCACATGACTTCTTACATGTCATCTATCTCCTGCATCCATCACATGACTTCTTACATGTCATCTATCTCCTGCATCCATCACATGACTTCTTACATGTCATCTATCTCCTGCATCCACCACATGACTTCTTACATGTCATCTATCTCCTGCATCCATCACATGACTTCTTACATGTCATCTATCTCCTGCATCCATCACATGACTTCTTACATGTCATCTATCTCCTGCATCCACCACATGACTTCTTACATGTCATCTATCTCCTGCATCCACCACATGACTTCTTACATGTCATCTATCTCCTGCATCCATCACATGACTTCTTACATGTCATCTATCTCCTGCATCCACCACATGACTTCTTACATGTCATCTATCTCCTGCATCCACCACATGACTTCTTACATGTCATCTATCTCCTGCATCCACCACATGACTTCTTACATGTCATCTATCTCCTGCATCCACCACATGACTTCTTACATGTCATCTATCTCCTGCATCCACCACATGACTTCTTACATGTCATCTATCTCCTGCATCCACCACATGACTTCTTACATGTCATCTTTCTCCTGCATCCACCACATGACTTCTTACATGTCATCTATCTCCTGCATCCACCACATGACTTCTTACATGTCATCTATCTCCTGCATCCACCACATGACTTCTTACATGTCATCTATCTCCTGCATCCACCACATGACTTCTTACATGTCATCTATCTTCTTTAACTTCTTTGCTCTTCTTTTCATTGTTGCTGTAACTGTGACTGACATGATGATGTCATCATGTGTGATTGATGCACCACCTAATGAACCTCCACTCTATGGCATTGTCCTCCACAGTGGACAAACTAAACAGGGGACATCTGCCATTTGATTTTTAAATGTCTTTTTATTTTGGCTGCCACAATATTCTGCCTGACCTGACACTTTATTTGATGTGGCCCGCCATGTCATTTGATGTGGTCTTTCACTTTATTTGATGTGGCCTTTCACTTTATTTGAAGTGGCCTTTCACGTTATTTGAAGTGGCTGCCATGTCATTTGATGTGGTCTTTCACTTTATTTGAAGTGGCCCGCCATATCATTTGATGTGGCCTTTCACTTTATTTGAAGTGGCCTTTCACGTTATTTGAAGTGGCTGCCATGTCATTTGATGTGGTCTTTCACTTTATTTGAAGTGGCCTTTCACGTTATTTGAAGTGGCTGCCATGTCATTTGATGTGGTCTTTCACTTTATTTGAAGTGGCCCGCCATATCATTTGATGTGGCCTTTCACTTTATTTGACGTGGCCCGCCATGTCATTTGATGTGGTCTTTCACTTTATTTGAATTGGCCCGCCATGTCATTTGATGTGGCCTTTCACTTTATTTGAAGTGGCCCGCCATGTCATTTGAAGTGGTCTTTCACTTTATTTGAAGTGGCCCACCATGTCATTTGATGTGGTCTTTCACTTTATTTGATGTGGCCCGCCATGTCATTTGATGTGGTCTTTCACTTTATTTGAAGTGGCCCGCCATGTCATTTGATGTGGCCTTTCACTTTATTTGTAGTGGCCCGCCATGTCATTTGATGTGGTCTTTCACTTTATTTGAAGTGGCCCGCCATGTCGTTTGATGTGGTCTTCCACTTTATTTGAAGTGGCCCGCCATGTCATTTGATGTGGTCTTAAACTTTATTTGATGTGGCCCGCCATGTCATTTGATGTGGTCTTCCACTTTATTTGTAGTGGCCCGCCATGTCATTTGATGTGGTCCTCCACTTTATTTGAAGTGGCCCGCCATGTCATTTGATGTGGTCTTTCACTTTATTTGAAGTGGCCCGCCATGTCATTTGATGTGGTCTTTCACTTTATTTGAAGTGGCCCGCCATGTCATTTGATGTGGTCTTCCACTTTATTTGTAGTGGCCCACCATGTCATTTGATGTGGTCCTCCACTTTATTTGTAGTGGCCCGCCATGTCATTTGATGTGGTCTTAAACTTAATTTGTAGTGGCCCGCCATGTCATTTGATGTGGTCCTCCACTTTATTTGATGTGGCCCGCCATGTCATTTGACGTGGTCTTCCACTTTATTTGTAGTGGCCCGCCATGTCATTTGATGTGGTCCTCCACTTTATTTGTAGTGGCCCGCCATGTCATTTGATGTGGTCCTCCACTTTATTTGTAGTGGCCCGCCATGTCATTTGATGTGGTCCTCCACTTTATTTGAAGTGGCCCGCCATGTCATTTGATGTGGTCTTAAACTTAATTTGTAGTGGCCCGCCATGTCATTTGATGTGGTCCTCCACTTAATTTGATGTGGCCCGCCATATCATTTGATGTGGTCTTAAACTTTATTTGTAGTGGCCCGCCATATCATTTGATGTGGTCCTCCACTTTATTTGAAGTAGCCCGCCATGTCATTTGATGTGGTCTTTCACTTTATTTGAAGTGGCCCGCCATGTCATTTGATGTGGTTTTAAACTTTATTTGTAGTGGCCCGCCATGTCATTTGATGTGGTCTTCCACTTTATTTGTAGTGGCCCACCATGTCATTTGATGTGGTCCTCCACTTTATTTGTAGTGGCCCGCCATGTCATTTGATGTGGTCTTAAACTTAATTTGTCGTGGCCCGCCATGTCATTTGATGTGGTCCTCCACTTTATTTGATGTGGCCCGCCATGTCATTTGATGTGGTCCTCCACTTTATTTGATGTGGCCCGCCATGTCATTTGATGTGGTCCTCCACTTTATTTGATGTGGCCCGCCATGTCATTTGACGTGGTCTTCCACTTTATTTGTAGTGGCCCGCCATGTCATTTGATGTGGTCCTCCACTTTATTTGATGTGGCCCGCCATGTCATTTGATGTGGTCCTCCACTTTATTTGTATTGGCCTGCCATATCATTTGATGTGGTCCTCCACTTTATTTGAAATAGCCCGCCATGTCGTCTGATGTGGTCCTCCACTTTATTTGTATTGGCCCTCCATGTCATTTGATGTGGTCCTCCACTTTATTTGAAATAGCCCGCCATGTCGTCTGATGTGGTCCTCCACTTTATTTGTATTGGCCCTCCATGTCATTTGATGTGGTCCTCCACTTTATTTGAAATAGCCCGCCATGTCGTCTGATGTGGTCCTCCACTTTATTTGTATTGGCCCT
>NC_084586.2:22892500-22917500 GCF_033978685.3 Nerophis lumbriciformis | reverse complement strand
AGTCCTGATGTGTGTGTCAAATATGTTGCATGTTAAGTGGGTCAAATTACAGCTCAAAGAGGCAAAAGTGACTGTTTTTAGTAAACTTTTGTTTTGAAGGGGGAATTGCCAACTTCCTGTTGATTTTTGCTGAAAGATGTCAATGTGTGAAATGTAGGTCTAAGTCAGACCTACATAGAGGTTTTTGTTTCATGTCTCTACGACATTCCTACCGGAAGTTACAAGCAGTTTTGTATGTGTTTTTCCTAGGGGGCGCTAGAGCGCAATTTTTTTTTTTTTTTTTTTTTTTTTTAATTAGATGGCAATTTTCGCCAGTCCTGATGTGTGTGTCAAATATGGTGAGTTTTGAAGCATGTTAAGTGGGTCAAATTACAGCTCAAAGAGGCGGCGGTATAATAATAATAATAAAGCCTAGTGATGTGTCCGGCAACACCGATGCATCGGCGCATGCGTCGAGCTCATAGAGCAAAACCCTGTGTCGGTTTTAGAAAGTCACGTGACCGATCATGAGCTGTTTTGGTCACGTGACCGATACGCCAACTGTGTCGCCTCCTCTGTGCCCTGTGAGCGGCTCTTTTCTACAGCCCGAGAAATAATAACTAAGAAGAGAAATCGTCTAAAATGTAATACGTCGGAAAAACTTTTTTTTTTTTTTTTTTATAAAAATGTGTAAAAAAATCAAATTAAAAAAATTCCCAGTCCACAATCATCCACAACACGTTCTCTTAGATTTCCATGTTATGATACATGTTCACATTATTTATTGACTGTATCTAAAAAAGATACAAATATATTTTTATTTAAATGAAGATATGAAATAATCCTAAATGAAATATTTATATTATTGTATATACTAGGGCAGGGGTCACCAACGCGGTGCCCGCGGTCACCAGGTAGCCCGTAAGGACCAGATCAGTCGCCCGCTGGCCTGTTCTAAAAATAGCTCAAAGAGCAGCACTTACCAGTGAGCTGCCTCTATTTTTTTAAATTGTATTTATTTACTAGCAAGCTGGTCTCGCTTTGCTCGACATTTTTAATTCTGAAAGAGACAAAACTCAAATAGAATTTGAAAATCCAAGAAAATATTTTAAAGACTTGGTCTTCACTTGGAATAAGCGGTAGAAAATGGATGGATGGATGGGTCTTCACTTGTTTAAATAAATTCATTTATTTTTTTTACTTTGCTTCTTATTACTTTTAGAAATACAATTTTAGAGAAATAATACAACCTTAAAAATGATTTTAGGATTTTTAAACAAATATACCTTTTTACCTTTTAAATGTCTTCCTCTTCTTTCCTGACAATTTAAATCAATGTTCAAGTAATTTTTTTTTTTAATTATTGTAAAGAATAATAAATATTTTAGCTTCTGTTTTTTCGACGAAGAATATTTGTGAAATATTTCTTCAAACTTACTATGATTAAAATTCAAAAAAATTATTCTGGCAAATCTAGAAAATCTGTAGAATCAATTTTAAATCTTATTTCAAATTATTTTGAATTTCTTTTTTAAAAAAATTCTGGAAAATCTAGAAGAAATACTGATTTGTCTTTGTTCGAAATATAGCTTGGTCCAATTTGTTAAATATTCTAACAAAGTGCAGATTGGATTTTAACCAATTTAAAACATGTCATCAAAATTCTAAAATGTATCTTAATCAGGAAAAATGACTAATGATGTTCCATAAATTATTTTTTTAATTTTTTCAAAAAGATTCAAATTAGCTAGTTTTTCTCTTCTTTTTGTCGGTTGAATTTTGAATTTTAAAGAGTCGAAATTGAAGATAAACTATGTTTCAAAATTTTATTGTAATTTTTTTTGTGTTTTCTCCTCTTTTAAACCATTCAATTAAGTGTTTTTTTTCATCATTTATTCTCTACAAAAAACCTTCCGTAAAAGGAAAATAAAAAAATGTACGACGGAATGACAGACAGAAATACCCATTTTTTTTAATATATATACATTTATTTATTTAGCTATTCTTGTTTGAATCACACTTACGTGTAACTTACAAATGACAATATATTTATTTATTTAAGTGTGTATCAAACTGGTAGCCCTTCGCATTAATCAGTACCCAAGAAGTAGTTTTTGGTTTCAAAAAGGTTGGTGACCCCTGTACTAGGGCATCAAATCAGTGTCAGTTGAGTCGGTCCATAGGTTGCCTGTAGGGATTTTTAATGTCCAGCAGATGTCAGTATTTAGTGACACAGTATCGACACAGTATCAATACAGTTTTGCAATGTGTCGAAACGCTTCATGACGCCTCATCAACCCATCACTAATAATAATAATAATAAAGCCTAATAGGCTCCTCACATTGCGCTCCCTAATTAAAAAAATAAAAGTAAACATGTCATCAATGAGCGTGGCAGTCACGCGCACACACAAAGAGTTAAGGCGAATAAAAGGGCTGTGACGTCACACAGGTGAAGGTAATCGCTACTAATCACGTGCCCGCGCTGAGCCAAGTCCTAATTAAATCGATCGCACCTGCGCGCGACAGGTGATGTTTACAAAGGGAGCCGCCCGCGCGCGCACGGGGGAAAGCCTCGTGCACGGCCGGGGAGGAGCGCGTTACGTGACGTGACAGCGCCTTCAACATTACAACTCTCTTCCTCCTACGCGCCGCTCGTCCTCTCCGCCGCACCTTTTCTTTGCTTTCTTTTCTTTTATTTACACTTTTAGCGGCTTTTAGGCACCAGAAGTTAGCGATGACTGCGTCGACCAGCCGCCTGGAGAGGATCAACCACTCGGCCTTCATCCACGACAACAGCCTGCACGTCTTGGGGGGCTTCCAGGTGCGTCGCTTTCAACACCATCACGTCACGTGACGTCACCTGTGCACACCAACAGTGCCATACGTCACCTGTGCAATGGTACCATCACCTGACGTCACCTAGTGCACTTGGGATGACCGGTGACATCACCTGTGCACTTGGGATGCCAGGTGAGGTCACCTGTGCACTTGGGATGCCAGGTGAGGTCACCTGTGCACAGGTGGTGTGTACACTGTCAACCCTGCAGGAGGTTGATGTTTGCTTTGTTTAAAAAAAAGCCTCAAGTGGATGTCGCAGTGAAAAGTTTCCATGTGGAACATTTTACAGCAGTGGTGTCCAAAGTGTGGCCCCGGGGGGTCTTTTGCAGTCCGCAGCTGACTTTTAAGGGCCCACGCTACAAATGCTAATTAATATCTCAAATGGAAATAAAAGCAAGTGAAATTTAATGAGACAAGTTGACTAATAAAACAAAGCTGCCATTCTCCAATCAATGTTAGGAATTATTGACATATTTAAGGCTCCAATTAGTCCAAGTTGACCAAAAATGACACTTTGAAATTATGATAAATATAAATAAATCATAATTATAATAAATAGTGTTCGCTAGTGATGGGTTGATGAGGCGTCATGAAGCGTTTCGACACATTGCAAAACTGTATTGATACTGTGTCGATACTGTGTCACTAAATACTGACATCTGCTGGACATTAAAAATCCCTACAGGCAACCTATGGACCGACTCAACTGACACTGATTTGATGCCCTAGTACAGGGGTCACCAACCTTTTTGAAACCAAAAACTACTTCTTGGGTACTGATTCATGCGAAGGGCTACCAGTTTGATACACACTTAAATAAATAAATATATTGTCATTTGTAAGTTACACGTAAGTGTGATTTAAACAAGAATAGCTAAATAAATAAATGTATATATATAAAAAAAATGGGTATTTCTGTCTGTCATTCCGTCGTACATTTTTTTTTCCTTTTACGGAAGGTTTTTTGTAGAGAATAAATGATGAAAAAAACACTTAATTGAACGGTTTAAAAGAGGAGAAAACACGAAAAAAAAATAAAAAAAATTTTGAAACATAGT
Source organism: Nerophis lumbriciformis (assembly GCF_033978685.3). NCBI lineage: Eukaryota > Metazoa > Chordata > Actinopteri > Syngnathiformes > Syngnathidae > Nerophis > Nerophis lumbriciformis. The sequence continues at coordinate 22,913,622 of NC_084586.2, read as the reverse complement.
TTATCTTCAATTTCGACTCTTTATAATTCAAAATTCAACCGACAAAAAGAAGAGAAAAACTAGCTCATTTGAATCTTTTTGAAAAAATTAAAAAATGAATTTATGGAACATCATTAGTCATTTTTCCTGATTAAGATACATTTTAGAATTTTGATGACATGTTTTAAATTGGTTAAAATCCAATCTGCACTTTGTTAGAATATTTAACAAATTGGACCAAGCTATATTTCTAACAAAGACAAATCAGTATTTCTTCTAGATTTTCCAGAACACAATTTTTAAAAGAAATTCAAAATACTTTGAAATAAGATTTCAATTTGATTCTACAGATTTTCTAGATTTGCCAGAATATTTTTTTTGAATTTTAATCATAGTAAGTTTGAAGAAATATTTCACAAATATTCTTCGTCAAAAAACCAGAAGCTAAAATATTTATTATTCTTTACAATAATAAAAAAAATTTTTTTTACTTGAACATTGATTTAAATTGTCAGGAAAGAAGAGGAAGAAATTTAAAAGGTAAAAAGGTATATTTGTTTAAAAATCCTAAAATCATTTTTAAGGTTGTATTTTTTCTCTAAAATTGTATTTCTAAAAGTAATAAGAAGCAAAGTAAAAAATAAATGAATTTATTTAAACAAGTGAAGACCCATCCATCCATCCATTTTCTACCGCTTATTCCAAGTGAAGACCAAGTCTTTAAAATATTTTCTTGGATTTTCAAATTCTATTTGAGTTTTGTCTCTTTTAGAATTAAAAATGTCGAGCAAAGCGAGACCAGCTTGCTAGTAAATAAATAACATTTAAAAAATAGAGGCAGCTCACTGGTAAGTGCTGCTCTTTGAGCTATTTTTAGAACAGGCCAGCGGGCGACTGATCTGGTCCTTACGGGCTACCTGGTGACCGCGGGCACCGCGTTGGTGACCCCTGCCCTAGTATACAGGTAAAAGCCAGTAAATTAGAATATTTTGAAAAACTTGATTTATTTCAGTAATTGCATTCAAAAGGTGTAACTTGTACATTATATTTATTCATTGCACACAGACTGATGCATTCAAATGTTTATTTCATTTAATTTTGATGATTTGAAGTGGCAACAAATGAAAATCCAAAATTCCGTGTGTCACAAAATTAGAATATTACTTAAGGCTAATACAAAAAAGGGATTTTTAGAAATGTTGGCCAACTGAAAAGTATGAAAATGAAAAATATGAGCATGTACAATACTCAATACTTGGTTGGAGCTCCTTTTGCCTCAATTACTGCGTTAATGCGGCGTGGCATGGAGTCCATGAGTTTCTGGCACTGCTCAGGTGTTATGAGAGCCCAGGTTGCTCTGATAGTGGCCTTCAACTCTTCTGCGTTTTTGGGTCTGGCATTCTGCATCTTCCTTTTCACAATACCCCACAGATTTTCTATGGGGCTAAGGTCAGGGGAGTTGGCGGGCCAATTTAGAACAGAAATACCATGGTCTGTAAACCAGGCACGGGTAGATTTTGCGCTGTGTGCAGGCGCCAAGTCCTGTTGGAACTTGAAATCTCCATCTCCATAGAGCAGGTCAGCAGCAGGAAGCATGAAGTGCTCTAAAACTTGCTGGTAGACGGCTGCGTTGACCCTGGATCTCAGGAAACAGAGTGCACCGACACCAGCAGATGACATGGCACCCCAAACCATCACCCAACCATGCAAATTTTGCATTTCCTTTGGAAATCGAGGTCCCAGAGTCTGGAGGAAGACAGGAGAGGCACAGGATCCACGTTGCCTGAAGTCTAGTGTAAAGTTTCCACCATCAGTGATGGTTTGGGGTGCCATGTCATCTGCTGGTGTCGGTCCACTCTGTTTCCTGAGATCCAGGGTCAACGCAGCCGTCTACCAGCAAGTTTTAGAGCACTTCATGCTTCCTGCTGCTGACCTGCTCTATGGAGATGGAGATTTCAAGTTCCAACAGGACTTGGCGCCTGCACACAGCGCAAAATCTACCCGTGCCTGGTTTAGGGACCATGGTATTTCTGTTCTAAATTGGCCCGCCAACTCCCCTGACCTTAGCCCCATAGAAAATCTGTGGGGTATTGTGAAAAGGAAGATGCAGAATGCCAGACCCAAAAACGCAGAAGAGTTGAAGGCCACTATCAGAGCAACCTGGGCTCTCATAACACCTGAGCAGTGCCAGAAACTCATGGACTCCATGCCACGCCGCATTAACGCAGTAATTGAGGCAAAAGGAGCTCCAACCAAGTATTGAGTATTGTACATGCTCATATTTTTCATTTTCATACTTTTCAGTTGGCCAACATTTCTAAAAATCCCTTTTTTGTATTAGCCTTAAGTAATATTCTAATTTTGTGACACACGGAATTTTGGATTTTCATTTGTTGCCACTTCAAATCATCAAAATTAAATGAAATAAACATTTGAATGCATCAGTCTGTGTGCAATGAATAAATATAATGTACAAGTTACACCTTTTGAATGCAATTACTGAAATAAATCAAGTTTTTCAAAATATTCTAATTTACTGGCTTTTACCTGTATACAATAATATAAATATTTCATTTAGGATTATTTCATATCTTCATTTAAATAAAAATATATTTGTATCTTTTTTAGATACAGTCAATAAATAATGTGAACATGTATCATAACATGGAAATCTAAGAGAACGTGTTGTGGATGATTGTGGACTGGGAATTGTTTTAATTTTATTTTTTTACACATTTTTAATTTAAAAAAAATTCCGACGTATTACATTTTAGACGATTTCTCTTCTTAGTTATTATTTCTCGGGCTGTAGAAAAGAGCCGCTCACAGGGCACAGAGGAGGCGACACAGTTGGCGTATCGGTCACGTGACCAAAACAGCTCATGATCGGTCACGTGACTTTCTAAAACCGACACAGGGTTTTGCTCTATGAGCTCGACGCATGCGCCGATGCATCGATGTTGCCGGACCCATCAATAGTGTTCGCCATAACAAAGAATAAACTATTTTACAAAAGGAATAAACTGAACAAACATGAAAAAAATCAACTTTGAAAAATATTGAGTTGGGACTAGGGTTGTACGGTGTACTAGAATAGCTACTTCTAAATCACTAATCCTGGTCACCGTGGCGACAAAGTTAGTTTCGTACAAGTAGCATTATCACCGGAGGACGAGGAATAGCTAAACATGCTTCACTACACACCGTAGGAGGATACAATAGCTCACCACCATCACAATGTAAACAAACGCCATGGGTGGATCTACACCTGACATCCACTGTAATGATACCAAGTATCTAGCCGATACTACTATGATTACATCGATATGTTTATAAAGTCAGTAAATACGTCCCTGGACACATGAGGACTTTGAATATGACCAATGTATGATCCTGTAACTACTTCGATACCTAAATGTGTGGTATCATCCAAAACTAATGTCAAGTATGAAAGAAGAGAAGAATAAGTGATTATTACATTTGAACAGAAGTGTAGATAGAACATGTTCAAACAGAAAATAAGCAGATATTAACAGTCAATGAACAAGTGAATTAATCAATTGTTACAGTTTGTCCCTCATAATGTGTATAAAATAATAGGTGTATAAATGACACAATATGTTACTGCATAGACTAATTAGGAGTCTGTTTGTTTACTTACTACTAAAAGACAAGTTGACTATTTTATTTAAGGACTAAATGAGAATAATAAACATATGTTTCATGTACACTAACATTTGTTCTTACAATAAAGACAATAATGACAGTTTTTGTGCTCACCTTTTATTTAGAAAAGTATTGAAATACATTTAGGTTCCGGTACCAAAATATTGATATGGAGACATTAGTTGAAGAACTTGTGATTTTTTTTATACAATCATTACTCAAAAAATAATGAATTAAAATCAATATATCAAAGTATTGACTTAATGACTTCACATCAAATATTCCACTTTCAACATTTTTGGGGGTAAAAGATTGCATATTTAGTGTTCCATTAAAACATGTTTTTGTCAAACAGGGTGAAACATTTTTGACTTCATATTGTTGTAGAGATTGAAGTGTTGAATAAAAAAAAATACAAAAATGACTTATTTTAAAGAAAAATTATGACTGAGACCCATCTGGTTCCCTGGGGCCAAACTTGAGGGGACCCCTAAAAGTAATAAAAATACATTTTGTATTGGTTTTAGAAATGAAAAATATAAAAATAGCCCCCGCTCACTTTGATTTTTATTTTGTTATTTTTTTAAGACCCATCTGGTTACCAGGGGCCAAACTTGAGGGGACCCCTAAAAGTAATAAAAATACATTTTGTATTGGTTTTAGAAATGAAAAATATAAAAATGGCCCCCGCTCACTTTGATTTTTATTTTGTTATTTTTTTAAGACCCATCTGGTTACCAGGGGCCAAACTTGAGGGGACCCCTAAAAGTAATAAAAATACATTTTGTATTGGTTTTAGAAATGAAAAATATAAAAATGGCCCCCGCTCACTTTGATTTTTATTTTGTTATTTTTTTAAGTGTGGGGCCCTTGCCGGAAAAAGTTAGGACACCCTGTTTTGTGCAAGTTTTAGTCCAAATGTGCTGACCTAAGCGTTTTTAAAAGCAGAAGCTGTTCTATTGTTTATATTATTTGAATGTAGTGTTGCCTTCTACCATGACAAAATGTCAAGTCCTTCAATCCCAGGTGCGGCAACACTTGCCCAGAGGGGCCCCAATGTCATTTTCTTTAATGAGGCCCAAAAATCAGCCTGACAAGATAAATCTGCTACAAAAAAGTATCTTTTTTTTATTTTTTTGACCTTCAGAAGTGTCATTGAGCATCACACTGCTTGAAGAATCTGACCTTCAGTTCTCTTCAAGGGGCGGGGCCACACCCGAGCAAAATTCTTACCTGTCAATCACACATAAGGGCCTGTTACTTGTGTGGAATGTGCGCAGAATGTTCAAGGGCCCGCAGCATGACACATCAAGTACAATAACATGTTTTTAAACTCTGTATTGTTTGTAAATGAGTGTCCAAGGGAAAAGTGTCTGTTTCCTAGCTTTACTTGCGTTGAAAGTCCCCCAATTATCCCCTCAATAGTGGCCCCTGTAGGATTTTCACAAATTGGCCCAGCCGCCGCTTTCACTGATCTTCAAATTTGGTTGGGGACGTCTCTCCTGAGAGGACGAACAAAAAAAGTCTAAAGTAGCCATGTTTGAAAACAAACAGGAAGTCGGACATTTTGTTCGTTTTTTTGGGCCAAAATCAGAGTTAGTTACTTGTAAGATGGCGCCAAGTATCCGAATTTTCAGGAGTAACCATATAAAATGAGCTAAAAAGTTAGCATGCTAACATTTGCATGCTAATAAGAGACGTTGGCATACTTCCAAGATGGCGCCAAGTTACCGGAAATCATCATTTTTAGGTTCAAACACACAAATGAGCTATAAACCGAACACAAATTGGTAGCATGCTAACATAGAAGACAATGGCATACTTTCAAGATGGCGCCAAATAGAAAAAAAATCATGATTCTTAGGTTAAAACCTAAGAAATTAGCGAAAAAGCTAGCAAAAAAAGCATGACATGGTAGCACGTAAGAGGTAATACCTAAAGGCACTATTTATCGGTGTAAACATAACTTATTAGCTAAAGTTTGGATAAAATGTTAGCTTGCTAAAATCAACATGCTAATATAAGAGGAGTTGGCATACTTCCAAGATGGCGCCGTGTATCAAAAATCATCTTTTTTTTTTTTTTTTGCTTAAACACTCAAAATTAGCGAAAAAGCTAGCCAATGTTAAAGTAGCAATGATTGTCACACACACACACACACTAGGTGTGGTGAAATTATTCTCTGCATTTGACCCATCACCCTTGATCACCCCCTCCTAGGTGAGGGGAGCAGTGAGCAGCAGCAGCAGCGGTGGCCACACCTGGGAATAATTTTTGGTGATTTAACCCCCAATTCCAACCCTTGATGCTGAGTGCCAAGCAGGGAGGTAATAACTCCCATTTTATAGTCTTTGGTATGACTCGGCTGGGGTTTGAACTCACAACCTAGCATGCCAACATAGGCATGCTAATATAAGAGACGTTAGCATACCTCCAATATGGCGCCAAGTTTCAAAAATTCTCATTTTTAGGTATAAACATACAAAATTAGCTAAAAACCTGGCAAACAATTATTAGCATGCTAACAGTAGCATGCTCTTATAGAAGACGATAGCATACTTCCAAGATGGTGCCAAGTATCAAAAATTCTGATTCTTAGGTTTAAACATAAGAAATAAGCGAAACGTGACCGGGTAAGAGGAAATACCAAAAGGCACTATTTGTAGATTTAAACATACTATATTTGCTAAACAGTTGGGATAAAATGTAGCATGCAAACAACAACATGCTAATACAAGAGGAGTTGGCAGACTTCCAGGATGGCGCCATGTATCAAAATGCATGTTTTTTTGTTGTAAACACTCAAAATATATATAATATAATATTATATAATATATATAATATAATATAATAATAAATAAGTTAACTTTAACTTGTACTTTAACTAAAAATGCGAAGAAGACTTGTTTCTTCAGCATTGTCCACGCCTTTAAAGTCAGGACTTTGGGAAGGTCATTCTAAAACCTTCATTCTAGCCTGATTTAGCCATTCCTTTACCACTTTTGAGGTGTTTGGGGTCATTGTGGTCACCTGCTTGACTGTAGCTTGCTTTCTGATCAGCAGGGGCTTGTATGCAGGAATTAGCATCACATATCGATGGTCTGAGGAGCCGGGGCGGGGTGCAGTTTTAAACGCGTGCTTAATATTGCTGTACACCATGTCCAGTGTGCAGCTTTTAACGCGTGCTTAATATTGCTGTACACCATGTCCAGGGTGCTTCCACCCCTGGTTGCAAAATTCACATATTGATGAAAATGGGGGAACACATTTTTCATATTAGCTTGATTAAAGTCCCCTGCCACTAATGAAATGAAATTTCGTTCTTATCTGTACTGTAAAGTACAAATTTGAAGGACAATAAAAAGGAAGTCTAAGTCTAATTGTCCTGTTGGAACACCCAACTGCGCCCAAGACCCAACCTCCGGGCTGATGATTTTAGCTTGTCCTGAAGAATTTGGAGCTAATCCTCCTTTTTCATTGTCCCATTTAAAGCAGCAGTTGCATTGTGGGAATTTTTCCAGTTCAACAAACAACTTCGTTTTTTTGTCCTGATTAAGAGGAATTATTTGACGGTTGAAGTGGGTTGAAAAGTAGTCGCCAGAAAAAAGGGTGGAAATAGGGCTTTGCAAAAAAAATGGAATTTTGGAAAATCCTGGATTTTTTTTTAACTTGGAAAAATGATAGTTTGAATGTCCAGGATGAGTGGAATGTGTTGGAGGTGGAATGGGTTGAAAAATTTGGAAATTTTGCAACTTAGAAAAATGTCCCATTCATTTTGAATGGGGAAAAATGTCCCGGAAAACTGAATTCTTGTAAATCCGGGAATTTTTTAAAATTGTTGAAGAAGAGCACACGTGAAAATGTGGGAATTTTGGAAAATCCTGGAATTTTTTTTAACTTGGAAAAATGATAGTTTGAATGTCCAGGATGAGTGGAATGTGTTGAAGGTGGAATGGTTGCAATGAGTTGAAAAATTTGGAAATTTTGCAACTTGGAAAAATGTCCCATTCATTTTGAATGAAGAAAAATGTCCTGAAAAACTGAATTCTTGGAAATCCGGGAATTTTTTAAAATTGTTGAAGAAGAGCACACATGAAAATGTGGGAATTTTGGAAAATCCTGGAAAAAATTTTAACTTGGAAAAATGATAGTTTGAATGTCCAGGATGAGTGGAATGTGTTGAAGGTGGAATGGTTGCAATGAGTTGAAAAATTTGGAAATTTTGCAACTTGGAAAAATGTCCCGAAAAACTGAATTCTTGGAAATCCGGGAATTTTTTTAAATTGTTGAAGAGGACACAGTTTTGAAAATGTTGAATATTTTGGAGTTGGAATGGTTTGAATCAGATGAAAAATTGTGGAAATTTGAAAAATGTCCCATTGATTTCAATGGGAATTTCATGAAAATGTGTGAATTTTGGGAAATGCGGGAATTTTTTTTAGAAAATGTTAAAAGACTTGAATTTGGAGCTAATCCTCCTTTTTCATTGTCCCATTTAAAGCAGCAGTTCCATTGGCAGCAAAACAGGCCCAGAGCATAATACTACCACCACCATGCTTGACGGTAGGAATGTTGTTCCTGGGATTAAAGGCCTCACCTTTTCTCCTCCAAACATATTGCTGGGTATTGTGGCCAAACAGCTCCATTTTTGTTTCATCTGACCACAGAACTTTCCTCCAGAAGGTCTTATCTTTGACCATGTGATGTCAGAAAAAGGAGGATTAGCTCCAAATTGTTCAGGACAAGCTAAAATCATCAGCCCGGAGGTTGGGTCTTGGGCGCAGTTGGGTGTTCCAACAGGACAATGACCCCAGACACACCTCAAAAGTGGTAAAGGAATGGCGAAATCAGGCTAGAATGAAGGTTTTAGAATGGCCTTCCCAAAGTCCTGACTTAAAGGTGTGGACAATGCTGAAGAAACAAGTCCATGTCAACACATTTAGCTGAACTGCAGCAATTTAGTGGTCAAGTGGTCAAGCAGAAGCTTGTGGATGGCTACCAAAAGCGCCTTATTGCAGGTAAACTTGCCAAGGGACATGTAAGCAAATATTAACATTGCTGTATGTATACTTTTCACCCTCACATTTTCAGTAGAGCCATAATAAATTCATAAAAGAAGCTAACTTCATGAATGTTTTTTGTGAGCAACAAGTATGTGCTCCAATCACAAAAAAATAAGAGTTGTAAAGTGAAGACAGCCATGACATGATGTCCTTTACACGTGTACGTACACTTTTGACCACCACTGTATGTCAGCCACTTCCTGAATTGGTCTTTTTTTATTTAAAGCGGTTAGCAAGCAACTTCTGATATGAAATGTGGACGTAGATGGAACTCTACTGTTATTTTAACAGTCTTTAAAAAAAATAAAAAAATAAAAAGTATATAATGCTATGTATTCTGGGGCGGCATGGCGTAGTTGGTAGAGCGGCCATGCCAGAAACCTGAGGGTTGCAGGTTCCCTCCCCGCCTCTTACCATTCAAAATCCCTGCCGTTGTGTCCTTGGGCAGGAAACTTCACCCTTGCCCCCGGTGACGCTCACACCGCTGAATGAATCATGAATGAATGAATGAATGATAGGTGTAAATGAATGATGGGTTCTCACTTCTCTGTGAAGCGCTTTATAAATCTAATCCATTAATCATTAATTAGTCTAGGTGTTCTGAGCCTGAATATGTCTTATTCTGCTCACCGTGCCACCCAGTGGTAACAAATGTTACTGACATTAGTGTACCTAATAGTGTGTCCCATCAGGGCTTGCATTATGTTGCATAAAATAAAAAGTATTGTGCATGTTGCTAGAACAATTGTTTGTAAATGATCACATTACATTGAGTTCCTGGCAGGGGGACGGGAGCTGTCTATGGGTCCTACCAGGAGGAAGGCTCCTAAAACTCCACTGTGACTTCAAAGCAGACAGATTGCAGGATCTGCCCAATTTCCAGACGAGCTCTTTTTGAAGTATTTTACGAACCATTTTTGAGCCATTTTACCACGTCTCCCTTTGAACTGTTCGGTAACCAAAGGCAACGCTGTTTACGACCCACTTCCCTCTGGAAGCAGCTGTGGTCAGGTGGGGGGGAGAAAGTCAAATAAAGGAGTGCAGAGCGTGCTGAGATACTGTGCAAGGGTAGTGTGTCCAGACGTGTCTCCTCAATTGAGTCCAAATTTAATTCTTTGCCTCTTGTCTTGTTTAATAGATGTCAGCAGTGTTTGAAGCTGACACATGTTGTCTCCAGGTGGTGGATGGTGAGGACGTGCGGCTCCCCTGCTCAGAGATGTGGGTGTGTGACATGGACAGCGGCGCATGGTAACGTCCTCCTGGCTCTTTTTTTTTTTTTACCATACCCAACGATTCGGAACCGGAGCGTACAAATACTTGTTGTTTTTCACCAGGGAGCGGCGGGAGATGAGCGGCGACACGCCCGGGGACCTGACGGGCTTCTGCGGCTCCTGCGTGAACAACTCCTTCTACGCCTTCGCGGGATTGGACCCGCGTGGTTACAGCAACAAAGTGAGACGCTACAGAGAAGTACACTTTTTATTTTATTTTATTTTACACACCAAGTCTGCGCTTGTCCGAGCAGCGGGACACAAATGTTAGCCTAGCTATGGGAGCTACATGCTAAAGCTACAGTAGATTAGCTTGTTTGAGCATTGAAAAAATAGACTTAAAAATGACGGATCATAAATCTTCAGTGTGACGTCACTTGATTGACATTCACAGCACCCGAGGGTCTTGTGAGGTGACGCTGGCTGCTGCCTTGATCATTAAGAAAAAATGACCGACAGCAAGGCGAGAAACAATTTTTATTTCAACCGTACCTGCCGTCAAAAGCCTAAAGACCGACCGCACGGTTCCTGTCTTCACAATAAAAGCGCTGCTCCATCCTGCCCGCGCTAACAAAATAAGAGTCTCAGAAAACTAGCGCACACAAGCTAGCAAGCTCCGGAGTTTGCCGCCAATGTATTTCTTGTAAAGTGCATAAAAAGGAGTGTGGGGGCTGGACAAACTTTCATGTGGTATTGGACAGAAAGGAGGACTTTTATTGTGAAAAGTGGAGGTTATCGTCACTACTGTCTGACTCCAATCAATGCAAGTCATCACAATCATACCAACTTATGTTACGTACATACAACAACAAAATGATGAAAGTTTCATGGCTGCCTACTTGGTGGTTTCCTGTAGCGAGCTAGCTTCCAATCCAATCCACTTTATTTATATAGCACATAGGGCTGCAACAACTAATCGATTATAAAAATAGTTGGCGATTAATTTAGTCATCGATTCGTTGGATCTATGCTATGCGCATGCGCAGAGGCTACGTTTTTGTTTTTTTTAACCTTTTATTTATAAACTGCAACATTTACAGACAGCTGAGAAACAATAATCAAAATAAGGGTGTAACGGTACGTGTATTTGTATCGAACCGTTTCGGTACGGGGGTTTGGGTGCGGAGGTGTACCGAACGAGTTTCCACACGGACATATTAAGTAAAAAGGGTGGAAATAGGGCTTTGCAAAAAAATGGAATTTTGGAAAAATCCTGGAATTTTTTTTAACTTGGAAAAATGATAGTTTGAATGTCCAGGATGAGTGGAATGTGTTGGAGGTGGAATGGTTGCAATGAGTTGAAAAATTTGGAAATTTTGCAACTTGGAAAAATGTCCCATTCATTTTGAATGAAGAAAAATGTCCCGAAAAACTGAATTCTTGGAAATCCGGGAATTTTTTTTAATTGTTGAAGAAGAGCACACAGTTTGAAAATGTTGAATATTTTGGAGTTGGAATGGTTTGAATCAGATGAAAAATTGTGGAACTCTGAAAAATGTCCCATTGATTTCAATGGGAATTTCATGAAAATGTGTGAATTTTGGGAAAAGCGGGAATTTTTTTAACCTTTTATTTATAAACTGCAACATTTACAAACAGCTGAGAAACAATAATCAAAATAATAGGGGTGTATTTGTATCGAACCGTTTCGGTACGGGGGTTTGGGTGCGGAGGTGTACCGAACGAGTTTCCACACGGACATATTAAGTAGCGTACTGCACGTTGTGTAAACAATACTCAAAATGCCGGACATTTGAGGCATTTAAGAAACTCCGCCCTGACAGCTCCGCAAAAGAGGACATGTCCGGTGAAAAGAGGACGTGTGGTCAGTCTATCCTAGCCCGTTAGCCGCTAGCATGCTAGCAAAAGAGGACATGTCCAGTGAAACCGATCGCTGCTAGCATGCTAGCAGCTAACGGGCTAGGATAGACTGACCATACGTCCTCTTTTCACCGGACATGTCCTCTTTTGCGGCGTTTCTTAAATGCCTCAAATGTCCGACATTTTGAGTTAGGGTTGCGTGTATTTTCAATGTATGTTCAGGGTTAAGAAGGGGTTAAAAACAAAACAAACAGCAGCATTGGTGAGGGAGGGGCAGAGACAGAGAGAGAGAGAGAGAGTTATGATAAACGCGCATGCGTTGCCAGGCTCTGATTTTTATCCATATATTTATCACATTTAATTTTTTATTATCTATAGCAGGGGTGTCAAAAGTGTGCATTTTTGTAACATTTTCCTTGTTTTATTTGGCAAGTTGAAAGAACATGGCGCCGGTATGCTGTTTTTTTTCAATAAAATACTGGAAAGGATAGAAATGTAGTTTGTCTCTTTTATCCAATTATTAATCGATTAATCGAAGTAATCGACAGATTAATCGATTATCAAATTAATCGTTAGTTGCAGCCCTAATAGCACATTTAAACAACAAAAATGTTTCCAAAGTGCTGCACAACAATATTAGAAACAATATTCAAAAATTATCCTTAGCTCCACCAATAAATATAAAACCAATAAAAAAACAATATGAAAATAAATATGATTTAAAAACGATTTTAAAGGGTTAAACCAATTAAAATAGTAAATAGAAATCAAATTGTATAAAAAACAGAGGACCACACAACTCACATAGTGTTAAAAGCCAAAGAATAAAAGTGGGTCTTAAGACGAGACTTAAAACAGTCCAATGTGGGCATACTTGCCAACCTTGAGACCTCCAATTTCGGGGGGTGGGTGCGAGGGGCGTGGTTGGGGGCGTGGTTAAGAGGGGAGGAGTATATTTACAGCTAGAAGCTAGAATTCACCAAGTCAAGTATTTCATATATATATATATATATATATATATATATATACATACACGAAATAATTGACTTTCAGTGAATTCTAGCTATATATATATATATATATATATATATATATATATATATATATATATAAGAAATACTTGAATTTCAGTGTTCATTTATTTACACATAAACACACACATAACACTCATCTACTCATTGTTGAGTTAAGGGTTGAATTGTCCATCCTTGTTCTATTCTCTGTCACTATCTTTCTAACCATGCTGAACACCCTCTCTGATGATGCATTGCTGTGTGGCACGCACAAAAGTCAAATGCACTAGATGGCAGTATTGTCCAGTTTAAGAGTGTCACAACATTGCTGTTTACGGCAGACGGACTGCTTTACTGTAGACGTTCTTTATATTGTGGGAAAGTGGACTCAGGTCCGCATGGAGCTGGAGGGGGCGTGGTCTCCAGCTCCGCCTGAATTTCGGGAGATTTTCGGGAGAAAATTTGTCCCGGGAGGTTTTCGGGAGAGGCGCTGAATTTCGGGAGTCTCCCGGAAAATTCGGGAGGGTTGGCAAGTATGATTTGTGTTGGCATCACTATGTGACGTCACAGGAAAATGGACGGGTGTATATAACGATGGTTAAAATCAGGCACTTTGAAGCTTTTTTTTAGGGCTATTGCGTGATGGGTAAAATTTTGGAAAAAAACTTCGAAAAATAAAATAAGCCACTGGGAACTGATTTTTAATGGTTTTAACCCTTCTGAAATTGTGATAATGTTCCCCTTTAAAAAAGCGAGGGGGGGACTGGGTCTGTGGGACAGGACCAGGGTTTTAGTTTGTCGACTATCCCTGTAAGCTCAGACATGGACACAGACTCCAAGAGACTAAACACAGCCGAGCACTGAGTGGCCACGTTAAAACTCAATGGAGAAGGAGATTCTCCATTGTCATCGATTCTGTTCATAACTTTTATGGACAGAATTTCTAGGCGCAGTCAAGGCGTTGAGGGGATCTGGTTTGGTGGCTGCAGGATTAGGTCTCTGCTATTTGCAGATGATGTGGTCCTGATGGCTTCCTCCGGCCAACATCTTCAGCTCTCACTGGATCGGTTCGCAGCCGAGTGTGAAGCGACTGGGATGAGAATCAGCACCTCCAAGTCCGAGTCCATGGTTCTCTCCCGGAAAAGGGTGGAGTGCCATCTCCGGGTTGGGGAGGAGATCTTGCCCCAAGTGGAGGAGTTCAAGTACCTCGGAGTCTTGTTCACGAGTGGGGGAGGAGTGGATCGTGAGATGGACAGGCGGATCGGTGCGGCGTCTTCAGTAATGCGGACGCTGTATCGATCCGTTGTGGTGAAGAAGGAGCTGAGCCGGAAGGCAAAGCTCTCGATTTACCGGTCGATCTACGTTCCCATCCCCACCTATGGTCATGAGCTTTGGGTCATGACCGAAAGGACAAGATCACGGGTACAAGCGGCCCAAATGAGTTTCCTCCACCGGGTGGCGGGTCTCTCCCTTAGAGATAGGGTGAGAAGCTCTGTCATTCGGGGGGAGCTCAAAGTAAAGCCGCTGCTCCTCCACATCGAGAGGAGCCAGATGAGGTGGTTCGGGCATCTGGTCAGGATGCCACCCGAACGCCTCCCTAGGGAGGTGTTTAGGGCACGTCCGACCGGTAGGAGGCCACGGGGAAGACCCAGGACACGCTGGGAAGACTATCTCTCCCGGCTGGCCTGGGAACGCCTCGGGATCCCCCGGGAGGAGCTGGACGAAGTGGCTGGGGAGAGGGAAGTCTGGGCTTCCCTGCTTAAGCTGCTGCCCCCGCGACCCGACCTCGGATAAGCGGAAGAAGATGGAAGGATGGATGGATGGAGAAGGAGAAAGAATAAAAGCAACCTTGTCATTAAAGGAGATACATTTTTCTCAAGTTTCACTTGTCATCTCAGCCATCATTCCAGATCCTTCTGTTCTCCACATTCCTGCTGTCTGATGAGACATTCCCTGTGCAGATGTTCAGCGTGGACCTCACACAGCGCAGCTACCCATGGAGGACGGTGGTGGCCTCCCAGGGAACGCCACCCTCACCCAGGACCGACCACAGCTGCTGGGTGCACGGCGAGCGGTGAGGACTGACTCTCAGCAGACAGGTGAGTCCGGGCACACAGCCGCCTGTTACATTGTCCTGGTGCTCGGCTGCAGGCTGGTCTACTTCGGGGGCTACGGCTGCAAGACCATCTCTGAGGTGAGGAACATGCCGTCGTGGAGCTTCGTGATTGAAGACATGTCCTGGGTAAGTGCTGATGTCACCTGAGGTACCAACGGTTTTTACTGGGCCCCTTTTGTCCTGGTTAGACCATCATCGGAGGCACCTTGTTCCGCTACTGGGGCTGGAACAACGAGGTCAACGTGTTCGACACCCGCACCAGGACGTGGAGCGTACCCGATACTCAGGTTGGCCTCACCTTTTTTACCTGTCAACGTCACAACCTGCTAGCCTAATGCTAACTAAACTGTCAAAACCCCGAAGTTGGCACACTATGTTCAATGTTTTGTGCTTTGGGAGACCAGGGCCTCACCTTTCCAGTTTTTCAGCATATTGATTGATTTATTATTTATTGATACTTAGGTTGGCCTCACCTTTTTTTACCTGTCAACGTCACAACCTGCTAGCTTAATGCTAACTAAACTGTCAAAACCCCGAAGTTGGCACACTATGTTCAATGTTTTGTGCTTTGGGAGACCAGGGCCTCACCTTTCCAGTTTTTCAGCATATTGATTGATTTATTATTTATTGATACTCAGGTTGGCCTCACCTTTTTTACCTGTCAACGTCACAACCTGCTAGCCTAATGCTAACTAAACTGTCAAAACCCCGAAGTTGGCACATTATGTTCAATGTTTTGTGCTTTGGGAGACCAGGGCCTCACCTTTCCAGTTTTTCAGCATATTGATTTATTTATTATTTATTGATACTCAGGTTGGCCTCACCTTTTTTTTACCCGTCAACGTCACAACCTGCTAGCCTAATGCTAACTAAACTGTCAAAACCCCGAAGTTGGCCCACTATGTTCAATGTTTTGTACTTTGGGAGACCAGGGCCTCACCTTTCCAGTTTTTAGCATATTCATTTTTGCCACCAAATGTCCTCCGGTGAACCCCCTAAAAGCCGACCAACTCTTACTCGATAGCGTTAGCTTGTAGCTAGAGTTGGACATAACTTAGTTTTTCCAAGCGAGAGTGTGAAGCACAAAGATCATCCAAAACGTGACCAAGTTTAGTGAAGTCTCCCGACTAACCCACCAGTGCCTCCATGGAAAATGCCCCCCTCTACTACTCACCCCCAAATCCTCCACACCACACCTCCGCTCCGGACAGGCTAACCTCCTCCAACCTCCGAGGACAAAGCTACGAACAACGGGAGACCGGGCTTTCTGCTCCGCCGCTCCCAGTCTGTGGAACGCTCTCCCTGACCACCTGAGGGCACCACAGACTGTGGATGCTTTTAAAAAAGGCTTAAAACCCTTCTTTTTTTTTAAAAAGCCTTCTTTTTTTTTAGATATATGCATACTAGTTGTAGCTATTTGGCTGTTCTAGTTTGTATTTTTTTATTTTAATTTAAATTTAAAAAAATTTTAACTTTTTATTTTATTTTATTTTTTTATTTTTTTAATACGCTGTAGCACTTTGAGGTTGTTTACTCAATGTAAAGTGCTTTTTTACAAATAAAATATATTATTATTATTATAAGCATATAGTTGAATATCTAAACATTTATCCATGAAAATATGGAGAAGCTGTCGATGTTTGACAGAGATGACATTGAAGGCTGCTCTCCAAGGTCAATACTTCATAAAATGAGCAGTTGGTTGTGCTACACAACCGTAAAATGTTTCTTTTGCTAAAATTGTGCTGCTTTGAGGGCCCAAGGAGCACCGTGTAGGTTTCTCTTTAAGGGTTTCACAGAACCATTCCACTCTTATCTCGAGGTACCAAAAGTATCATTACAAAAATGGACATTAGTTCCAGAAGCTTCTTCACAGCTCCATCCGTGGGATCTAGCGCACAGGTGTCAAACTCAAGGCCCCGGGGGCCAAAAAGCACCGTGTAGGTTTCTCTTTAAGGGTTTCACAGAACCATTCAACTCTTATCTCGAGGTACCAAAAGTATCATTACAAAAATGGACATTAGTTCCAGAAGCTTCTTCACAGCTCCATCCGTGGGATCTAGCGCACAAGTGTCAAACTCGAGGCCCCGGGGCAAAATCTGGTCCGTCATGTCATTTAATTTGATAGGATCCAGCCTCACTTGGCCCTCTGTCAGGTTCAAACACTGATGACATCTATTAAACAGACAAGAAGCAAGGAATCATGCAGAGACACAGTTCATTTTGGCCCAATGCGGAGAGACGTTTGGGGCTGCACACTCAGTTACGCTCTAAGGCACAGCCCACGTGTTCCTCTATTTATTCGGGAGGTCCCTGGTTACATCACTGAGGCTGCTTCTGAAGGAAGGGGGGGTCATTTCAGCAGCCCCAGTTAGACACAATATATGATTATTCAGAAATGGAAATGTGCTGACACTCGTGATATCACCCTGTCTCTGCTTTGTCTGCGTCACGGTACTCCATGTTCTGGACACAAACACTGATACGAGACGACTCGCAATCTTGGATTTGCAAGTCGTCTCTTTGCGCAGATAGAAAAGTACAACTTCAGCACAATTGATAATAACTATAGCAACGGCCTTTAAGCATAAGAGTTGTGTGATAACTTCCACATAATTATGAAAACAGACTTAACCATTACAGTGAAAATCAGCATCTTTGCGCCTGAAACTAGAACGTGGAGGATGTGGGCGGTCCTAAAGTCTGCATGTGGTCCACAGGGTCCGGCCCCGGCCCACCGAGGCTGTCACGCCAGCAGCGTGTTGGGGAGCAAAGGTTACGTGTGTGGCGGCGTGGTGAGACTCCCATGATGCACCAGTGACAAACATCTGTAAATAAAACTTTTTCTTGTTGAACATCCTCTTCCGGTGGCCTTCCATGTTCTGCAGGAAAGTGCCGAGTTGGACCTCTTCTGCCTGGACCTGAACCAGTGGACCTGGACTCAATTGTAACTCACTCAGTCGCTGGCACTTTGACACTTTCATGTGTTCTTAACCCTTTCCTTTTTCTTTTTTTTTTATTAGCGACTTCTCCTCGTCCCGCGCGCCCATGGGCCGCTCCGTGCACACCATGACGCCCACCTCCCAGCACACCCTGCTGGTCTTTGGCGGCCTGGGCGTGGACGGCAGCACCCTCAGTAGGTGTCGCCTTCGCTTCTACGCGATATTGCCAAAAGTATTTGGCCACCCATCCAAATGAATCACTAATCACTTGGCCCTGTGTATCACATCAAGCACTTAGTTTCTACAAACATTTGTGAAAGAATGGGCCGCTTTCAGTGATTTCCAGCGTGGGACCGTCATAGGATGCCACCTGTGCAACAAATCCAGTCCTCGCTCCTAAATACTCAAGTCAACTTTATTATAAGAAAAGTGAAGAGTTTGGGGAACAACAGCAACTCAGCCGCCAAGTGGTAGGCCAGGTAAACTGACAGAGAGGTCAGCATAGTGCAAAGACTTTCTGCACAATTCATGTCACCTTCCAATTAGCCCACGTACAGTACGCAGAGAGCTTCATGGACTGGACTCTTACTATTATGTTAGATCCACTATGGACTGGACTCTCACAATATTATGTCAGACCCACTCGACATCCATTGCTTTCGGTCTCCCCTAGAGGGGGGGGGGGGTTACCCACATATGCAGTCCTCTCCAAGGTTTCTCATAGTCATTCACATCGACGTCCCACTGGGGTGAGTTTTTCCTTGCCCTTATGTGGGCTTTGTACCGAGGATGTCGTTGTGGCTTGTGCAGCCCTTTGAGACACTTGTGATTTAGGGCTATATAAATAAACATTGATTGATTGATTGATGGAATGGGTTTCCATGGCCGAGCAGCTGCATCTAAGCCATAAATCACCAAGTCCAATGCAAAGCGTGGGATGCAGTGGTGTAAAGGACATCACCACTGGACTCTAGAGCAGTGGAGACACCTTCTCTGGACTGATGAATCACATTTTTTCCATCTGGCAATCTGATGGACCAGTCTGGGTTTGGAGGTTGCCAGGAGAACGCTACATTTCGGACTGCATTGTGCCGAGTGACATTTGGTGGAGGAGGAATTATGGTGTGGGGTTGTTTTTTCCCAGGAGTTGGGCTTGGCCCCTTTAGTTCCAGTGAAAGGAACTTTGAATGCTCCAGGATACCAAAGCATTTTTGGACAATTCCATGCTACCCAACCTGGTGGGAACAGATTGGAGCGGGCCCCTTCCTCTTCCAAAGTTCATAAAGACATGGATGTGGATGAACTTGACTGGCCTGCTCAGAGTCCTGACCTGAACCCGATAGAACACCATTGGGATGAATTAGAACGGAGACTGAGAGCCAGGCCTTTTATGTGACCTCACCAATGCGCTTTTGGAAGAATGGTGGAAAATTGCTATAAACACACTCTGCGACCTTGTGGACAGCCTTCCCAGAAGAGTTGAAGCTGTAATAGCTGCAAAAGGTCATATTGAACCCTATGGGATGGGACTTCAAGGTCATGTGAGTCAAGGCAGGTGGCCAAATACTTTTGGCAATATAGTGTATCCTATCTCCTTGTACCTAATGAAGTGACTGTCCTGGCAGCTTATCACTTCCTGCACAAAGTTGAAGGCCACTCTTGGAAAAACACGAAAACCAACCTTTTTTTTTTTTTTTTCCTCTCAATTGTTTCCAGACGACGCCTGGAAGTTTGACACGCTCAGACGAGAGTGGCGGGAGATAACACACCCGCACAAGGACAAGCCCAGGTAGGACACGCCAAGCTTTCCTTGTTCTTTTCTGGAATCCCAAATATGTGTGACATATACAGTAGAGTTTAAAAGGGCCACTTTAAAGAAGTGACATATACAGTAGAGTTTAAAAGAGGCCACTTTAAAGAAGTGACATATACAGTAGAGTTTAAAAGAGGCCACTTTAAAAAAGTGACATATACAGTAGAGTTTAAAAGAGGCCACTTTAAAGAAGTGACATATACAGTAGAGTTTAAAAGAGGTCACTTTAAAGAAGTGACATACAGTAGAGTTTAAAAGAGGCCACTTTAAAGAAGTGACTTATACAGTAGAGTTTAAAAGGACCACTTTAAAGAAGTGACGTATACAGTAGAGTTTAAAAGAGGCCACTTTAAAGAAGTGACATACAGTAGAGTTTAAAAGAGGCCACTTTAAAGAAGTGACATATACAGTAGAGTTTAAAAGAGGCCACTTTAAAAAAGTGACGTATACAGTAGAGTTTAAAAGAGGCCACTTTAAAGAAGTGACATACAGTAGAGTTTAAAAGAGGCCACTTTAAAGAAGTGACATATACAGTAGAGTTTAAAAGAGGCCACTTTAAAGAAGTGACTTATACAGTAGAGTTTAAAAGGACCACTTTAAAGAAGTGACGTATACAGTAGAGTTTAAAAGAGGCCACTTTAAAGAAGTGACATGCAGTAGAGTTTAAAAGAGGCCACTTTAAAGAAGTGACATATACAGTAGAGTTTAAAAGAGGCCACTTTAAAGAAGTGACATATACAGTAGAGTTTAAAAGAGGCCACTTTAAAGAAGTGACATATACAGTAGAGTTTAAAAGAGGCCACATTAAAGAAGTGACATATACAGTAGAGTTTAAAGATGAGATGTTATCGTGTTCATTTTACTTGTAATGAGTAATTTAATTACTTTTCGGTCAGTTTTCAACGCCATTAGCGATAGCTTGTACGTAACGTAGCACGCTAGTTTGCATGTGGTTTTATTTGTGGACAACAAGACGGCGTCATGAGTGCAGGAAATATCGTTTTACTGGTGGAAGCGACAAGCAGTATCGCACCAACATGAAGTTGATATCAAAGAGGAGGAGACCAGGTCACACTGACACAGCAGACAACATAAACACACGATGGGAATAACGACCAACAACTCAATGAAATGACAAACCTGCCATCCAAACAATACCCCGTTTGTTGACAAGAAGATATTGGCGCCATGGAAGCACACACAATATGAAGCGGAGGTAACACAATCCGGTGAAAAGACACAATAGAGCCGACAAAAAAAAGCTAAAACCGTTGAAACCCTCGATGACATCACTTGGCAACAGGCCCCTCAACCCTCGATGACATCACTTGGCAACTGGCTCCGCCTTTTAAAGGAACAGACACACGCACATGGAAGCTCTTTCAACCACAGATGACAGATATTTCAAGTCATTACTTTCCCTACTAATTATATTTTA
>NC_084586.2:22885000-22887500 GCF_033978685.3 Nerophis lumbriciformis | reverse complement strand
AAAAAAAATAAATAAATAAATTAAATTAAAATTAAATTAAAAATAAATAAAAACATTTTTTAAATAAATTACAATTTTTTTTTTTTAATCCATCTTCTTCTGCTTATCCGAGGTCGGGTCGCGGGGGCAGCAGCCTAAGCAGGGACGCCCAGACTTCCCTCTCCAACATTTTGAATCCCACAAAGCCAATATTGATCAATAATATTCACATTTCAAACTCATGATTTAAAAAAATAAAATAAAATAAATAAATAAAATTAAAATAAAATTAAAAGTAAATAAAAACATTTTTTAAATAAATTACAATTTTTTTTTTTTTATCCATCCATCCATCCATCTTCTTCTGCTTATCTGAGGTCGGGTCGCGGGGGCAGCAGCCTAAGCAGGGACGCCCAGACTTCCCTCTCCAACATTTTGAATCCCACAAAGCCAATATTGATCACTAATATTCACATTTCAAACTCATGATTTAATAAAATAAAATAAAATAAATAAATAAAATTAAAATAAAATTTAAAATAAATTTAAAAAAAATTTAAATAAATTACAATTTTTTTTTTTATTCATCCATCCATCTTCTTCCGCTTATCCGAGGTCTGGTCGCGGGGGCAGCAGCCTAAGCAGGGACGCCCAGACTTCCCTCTCCAACATTTTGAATCCCACAAAGCCAATATTGATCACTAATATTCACATTTCAAACTCATGATTTAAAAAAAATAAAATAAAATAAATAAATTAAATTAAAATTAAATTAAAAATAAATAACATTTTTTAAATAAATTAAAAAAAATTTTTTTTTTTTATCCATCCATCCATCTTCTTCTGCTTATCCGAGGTCGGGTCGCGGGGGCAGCAGCCTAAGCAGGGACGCCCAGACTTCCCTCTCCAACATTTTGAATCCCACAAAGCCAATATTGAT
This sequence comes from Nerophis lumbriciformis, assembly GCF_033978685.3. Taxonomy (NCBI): domain Eukaryota; kingdom Metazoa; phylum Chordata; class Actinopteri; order Syngnathiformes; family Syngnathidae; genus Nerophis; species Nerophis lumbriciformis. Next base: position 22,886,581 of record NC_084586.2, on the reverse strand, counting down.
CAATAATATTCACATTTCAAACTCATGATTTAAAAAAATAAAATAAAATAAATAAATAAAATTAAAATAAAATTAAAAATAAATAAAAACATTTTTTAAATAAATTACAATTTTTTTTTTTATTCATCCATCCATCTTCTTCTGCTTATCCGAGGTCGGGTCGCGGGGGCAGCAGCCTAAGCAGGGACGCCCAGACTTCCCTCTCCAACATTTTGAATCCCACAAAGCCAATATTGATCACTAATATTCACATTTCAAACTCATGATTTAAAAAAAAAATAAATAAATAAATAAATTAAATTAAAATTAAATTAAAAATAAATAAAAACATTTTTTAAATAAATTACAATTTATTTTTTTTAATCCATCTTCTTCTGCTTATCCGAGGTCGGGTCGCGGGGGCAGCAGCCTAAGCAGGGACGCCCAGACTTCCCTCTCCAACATTTTGAATCCCACAAAGCCAATATTGATCAATAATATTCACATTTCAAACTCATGATTTAAAAAAATAAAATAAAATAAATAAATAAAATTAAAATAAAATTAAAAGTAAATAAAAACATTTTTTAAATAAATTACAATTTTTTTTTTTTTATCCATCCATCCATCCATCCATCTTCTTCTGCTTATCTGAGGTCGGGTCGCGGGGGCAGCAGCCTAAGCAGGGACGCCCAGACTTCCCTCTCCAACATTTTGAATCCCACAAAGCCAATATTGATCACTAATATTCACATTTCAAACTCATGATTTAATAAAATAAAATAAAATAAATAAATAAAATTAAAATAAAATTTAAAATAAATTTAAAAAAAATTTAAATAAATTACAATTTTTTTTTTTATTCATCCATCCATCTTCTTCCGCTTATCCGAGGTCTGGTCGCGGGGGCAGCAGCCTAAGCAGGGACGCCCAGACTTCCCTCTCCAACATTTTGAATCCCACAAAGCCAATATTGATCACTAATATTCACATTTCAAACTCATGATTTAAAAAAAATAAAATAAAATAAATAAATTAAATTAAAATTAAATTAAAAATAAATAACATTTTTTAAATAAATTAAAAAAATTTTTTTTTTTTTATCCATCCATCCATCTTCTTCTGCTTATCCGAGGTCGGGTCGCGGGGGCAGCAGCCTAAGCAGGGACGCCCAGACTTCCCTCTCCAACATTTTGAATCCCACAAAGCCAATATTGATCAATAATATTCACATTTCAAACTCATGATTTAAAAAAATAAAATAAAATAAATAAATAAAATTAAAATAAAATTAAAAATAAATAAAAACATTTTTTAAATAAATTACAATTTTTTTTTTTATTCATCCATCCATCTTCTTCTGCTTATCCGAGGTCGGGTCGCGGGGGCAGCAGCCTAAGCAGGGACGCCCAGACTTCCCTCTCCAACATTTTGAATCCCACAAAGCCAATATTGATCACTAATATTCACATTTCAAACTCATGATTTAAAAAAAAAATAAATAAATAAATAAATTAAATTAAAATTAAATTAAAAATAAATAAAAACATTTTTTAAATAAATTACAATTTTTTTTTTTTAATCCATCTTCTTCTGCTTATC
>NC_084586.2:22795000-22880000 GCF_033978685.3 Nerophis lumbriciformis | reverse complement strand
AGTCCCAAGTGTCCCAATACTTTTGTTCAGTGGTATTCCTAAGTGTCCCAATAATTTTTTCCAGTGTAAGTGTCCCAATACTTTTGTTCAGTTTTCGTCATAAGTGTCCCAATACTTTTGTCTACTTTTAGTCCGAAGTGTCCCAATACTTTTGTCTACTTTTAGTCCGAAGTGTCCCAATACTTTTGTCTAGTGTACCTACCTTGTCTGCATTGTGTGGGCACATTGGTGCTTCCTGCTTTTAAGCAGCCATCTTAAAAAAACAGCAGCGCAGCAGCGTCAGTGCAGCGTGTCTTTGAAGGGTCATAAAATCAAAACCGGAGCAGGTATCAAAACTGTTTCGCCAACTTTTAATCAGAAGGGTTCAATCTCTCTCCTGTTAGTTTGAAGCCGAAACAACAAACGCGCTCAGAGGAGATAATGTTTGAAGAAAGGTGACCGGTTTTTACAAAAATGTTGTTTTGAAGGGGGAATAGCAAACTTCCTGTTGATTTTTGCTGGGGGTTGTCAATTTATGAAATGTAGGTCTAAGTGAGACCTACATAGAGGTTTTTGTTTCATGTCTCTCCGACCTTCCCAGTGGGAGTTACAGGCAGTTTTGTCATTTTTTTTCTTCAGAGGAGCAGTTTTTTCTGCGTTTTATTAAAAAATTGCGGTAGAGCACAATTTTTAGATTTGGGGTTAGGTTTTTTCATTAGATCGCAATTTTAGCCAGTCCTGATGTGTGTGTTCAGTTTGGTGAAGCATGTTAAGAGGGTCAAATTATAGCTCAAAGAGGCAAAAGTGACTGTTTTTAGTACTTTTTTGTCTTGAAGGGGGAATTGCCAACTTCCTGTTGATTTTTGCCCAAGAACATACTATTATGAAATCTAGGTCTAAGTCACATCTACATAAAGGTTTTTGTTTCATGTCTCTCCGACCTTTCTAGTGGGAGTTACAGGCAGTCTAGTTTTTTTTCCTTTTCGTAGGGGGCGCTAGAGCGCAATTTTGAGTTTTGAGGTTTGGTTTTTTGATAAAAAGTTTAGCCTTATATTACTGATGTGTGTGTAAAAGTTGGTGAGTTTTGAAGTATGTTAAGGGGGTCAAATTACAGCGCAAAGTTGCGGAATAATAATAATAATAATAATAATAAAACATTAGAAATTCAATAGGTCCTTATGTCCCATTGCATAAGGACTCCCTTTGGGAGTCTTTATACAATGGGCCATGCGGGCCCTAATAATAAAACCTTAGAAATTCAATAGGTCCTTATGTCCCATTGTATAAGGACTCCCTTTGGGAGTCCTTATACAATGGGCCATGCGGGCCCTAATAATAATAAAACCTTAGAAATTCAATAGGTCCTTATGTCCCATTGCATAAGGACTCCCTTTGGGAGTCCTTATACAATGGGCCATGCGGGCCCTAATAATAATAAAACCTTAGAAATTCAATAGGTCCTTATGTCCCATTGCATAAGGACTCCCTTTGGGAGTCCTTTTACAATGGGCCATGCGGGCCCTAATAATAAAAACTTAGAAATTCAATAGGTCCTTATGTCCCATTGCATAAGGCCTTATACAATGGGCCATGCGGGCCCTAATAATAATAAAACCTTAGAAATTCAATAGGTCCTTATGTCCCATTGCATAAGGACTCCCTTTGGGAGTCCTTATACAATGGGCCATGCGGGCCCTAATAATAAAACCTTAGAAATTCAATAGGTCCTTATGTCCCATCGCATAAGGGGAGTCCTTATACAATGGGCCATGCGGGCCCTAATAATAATAAAACCTTAGAAATTCAATAGGTCCTTATGTCCCATTGCATAAGGACTCCCTTTGGGAGTCCTTATACAATGGGCCATGCGGGCCCTAATAATAAAACCTTAGAAATTCAATAGGTCCTTGTGTCCCATTGCATAAGGCCTTATACAATGGGCCATGTGGGCCCTAATAATAATAAAACCTTAGAAATTCAATAGGTCCTTATGTCCCATTGCATAAGGACTCCCTTTGGGAGTCCTTATACAATGGGCCATGCGGGCCCTAAAAATACAAAAATAAGGGGTATTTTATTTGAACTAAGCAAAATTATCTGCCAGTAGAACAAGAAAATTTGGCTTGTCAAGACTTTCCAAAATAAGTAAAATGAGCCAACCTCAATGAACCCAAAAATAGCTTCAAATAAGTATATTCTCACTAAATGGTAGAAAGACTTTTCTCAATATGTTGAAAAATTTTCTTAAATGAAGTAAATGCTAGTGCCATTATCTTAATGATATGCATCATTTGTTTTTTCATGTTTGAAGTAAGAAATGATGACTTTAAAAAAGTAGTTTTCTACTTGTGAGTGTTGATGACACAACACTTGATATTCTACTTTCAAGCATGTTTTACTCAATCTAGCTCATCACATCTGTAATATCTTAATGACATCATCTAGGACAGAAAATAAGCAAATATCAGCCTTATTTGAGATATTTCAATTTTTGCAGTGTAGGACTTCCTGTTGCTGACCCAATACTTTAGCAGGCACACGTGTGACATCATGTTGTTGTCGTTGCTAGGTAACCGTGCTGATGTCGCGGCCCAAGCACCACTGCCGAGACGTCTTCGTCTTCCAGACGCAGCCGTACTCCCTCTTCAGGTACGTCGCAGGTGGAAGGGGCGGGGCTTGTGTTGGAGGAAGCTTACACACACACACACACACACACACACACTGGTTAATGTGGTTGCCCCCCCCCCAGGTTGTGTGTGGACTTCCTGGGGAGGAACTCTGAGCGAGTGGGCACACGTCTGGCCTGGTTGCCGACGAAGCTGCGCCACAAAGTGGAGAAGAGAGTCGCCTTCTTCTCGCCGGCGGCGTCTTGAAGTCGGCGGTTTGGGAGGATTTAAAAAAAAAAAAAACTTCCAACGTTTTTTTAAACTAAAGTGAAAGTTCTTATTTTTTAACGTGTCGTATTTTATCTGCCAAATGTTTTCACCTTTTGAATAAAGTTGTTGATTTTGTTCTAAATGAACGTTTGAGTGGTTCATTTCAGGAATGGTGGGAAAAAAGATGCCTGGTGGGCTACATTGTGGTGGTCTGGGGCTTCAGTGTGGGTGGCAACTGTAGTAAAGACTTAAGTCCACCAGATGGCGACAAAGGCGGGAAAAGTGTCAGATTTATCAGCAGGTGCGTTGTGCAGTGAATTATATTTATATAGCTCTTTTTCTCTAGTGAAAGCCAATATCTAAGTTCCATTTAAACCACTGGGAGCAGGTGGGTAAAGTGTCTTGCCCAAGGACACAACGGCAGTGACTAGGATGGTGGAAGTGGGGATCGAACCTGCAACCCTCAAGTTGCTGACACGGCCTGGAAAAGGGTAACCTTCCTTCATTTGCACTGGAGCATTTTTTTCTTTAACAATTGCAACATAACTAGAGGTTGAGTGCGCTCTCAGTGCTGCTGGAGTGATTGCCAAAGTGCCAAATCCTTAATTCTTTGTCTGGAATGGACCTCCGTCTTTAAGTTGAAGTGTTGCAGCAATAGTTGGTGGCACCGAGCGGTCACAATAATCCACGGAGCTGATTCCGTGACGCCTGCAAATTGAATGATGCGGACACGTTTGTTACTGGATACTTTCTAAGTGAATTGCAACTATAATTATGAGATACTTGTTTATATTTATTTACAAATGTGCTGTTTTAGCAGGCAATGTTGTTCACGTACGTTTAGCTGGTGCGCTATCGTGTGCTTAGCTGTTGTGTAGCTGCTGGCTCCTGTAGCCTAGCATGTTTAGCTTTTGTCAAAGACTTGACTATAATTGTGTGCTTATTAGAGGACATTTACGTTTGATGGCTTGTATCGCACTTGATATCACATATTTGGACATGTTGATATCAACACTGATATCAGATATCCATTTTGGATTGGCACAGTTCAAATCTTTGACAATATTTAAGTTGAAGTTTGCATTCTGCAGGATGGCTCGTATCGCACTTGATATCACATATTTGACATGTTGATGTCAACTGATATCAATTTTGGATCGGCACAGCCCAAATTTTTGGTGACAATATTTAAGTTGAAGTTTGCATTCTGCAGGATGGCTTGTATCGCACATTTGACATGTTGATATCAACACTGATATCAGATATCAATTTTGGATCGGCACAGCCCAAATTCTTGGTGACAATATTTAAGTTGAAGTTTGGATTCTGCAGGATGGCTCGTATCGCACTTGATATCACATATTTGGACATGTTGATATCAACACTAATATCAGGTATCAATTTTGGATCGGCACAGCCCAAATTTTTGGTGACAATATTTAAGTTGAAGTTTGCATTCTGCAGGATGGCTCGTATCGCACTTGATATCACATATTTGACATGTTGTCAACACAGATATCAATTTTGGATCGGCACAGCCCAAATTCTTGGTGACAATATTTAAGTTGAAGTTTGCATTCTGCAGGATGGCTCGTATCGCACTTGATATCACATATTTGGACATGTTGATATCAACACTGATATCAGGTATCAATTTTGGATCGGCACAGCCCAAATTTTTGGTGACAATATTTAAGTTGAAGTTTGCATTCTGCAGGATGGCTCGTATCACACTTGATATCACATATTTGGACATGTTATCAACACTGATATCAGATATCAATTTTGGATCGGCACAGCCCAAATTTTTGGTGACAATATTTAAGTTGCTGGCACGTCTACTCTACCAACCGAACTATGTGTGTGTGTGTGTGTGTGTGGCTTCCAAGGTTTCTCAGTCATTCTCATCGACATCCCACTGGGTTGTGAGTTTTTCCTTGCCCTTATGTGGGCTCTGTACCGCAGATGTTGTTGTGGCTTGTGCAGCCCTTTGAGACACTTGTGATTTAGGGCTATATAAATAAACATTGATTGATTGACTTAGCAATACTGTTACATGCTGGATCTTATCGCCCAGCTTCTAAAACCTGTAGATCATCCTCCTTATATTCAGGCTCAAAAATGTACGTTTCTGGATCATAATGTGTGCCAAAGTCCTCCTGGTTGTCTCTCATGAGGTCTGCCATGATTAGTGTCGTCTTTTTCCAAGGAAAAGGTGAATGTTGTGATGCGTCCGTATGCTTAAAATGAGCAAAAATGTGTAGAAACATGTTATTTTGAATGTGACGGCTACTACATTACATGTATACTTACAGACGGAGGTTTTTACAGCACTTTTGTCACGGCGCGGATTCGAACCCACTTCCCTCCTGCAACTGAGTGTCACAGTTCCTCCTCTGGCTGCTCGCTCGGCCACGCCCCCACTCACGCTGAGCACAGCACGCCCACGCAGCGACACGCCTGCAGACAATCGCCAATCCGCACACCTGGGACTGATGAGGGCCAGCTGGATAAAGGACCAGTGGATCCAAGGATCCATGCGGGAACTTGGTTAGATCTTTGTGTACCTGCCTTTCCGAGTCTTCCCCTTTGAGATCTCCCGTTGTTTCCCGGACTGCCTTCCTCGATTCCCGACCCTCGCCTGAACACAGATCTAGCCTCTTATCTCCTGCCCTGGATCATCTGCCTGCCCCTCGGACTGCCTTGTTCCTTCGCTCTCGACAACACTTGGTAACACACACTTCACTTTACCTTACACACAGCCTCACACATACACACTCCTGGGTTTTTGTCACACACTCCATTTCCTTAGTTTAATTTATTAGTATTGTTTATTATATATATTGACTATATATATAATAAATTATTGAACATTACTATCCCCTGGTGTCTGTTGCCGTCATCTCCCCTTAGTCAAACATAACTTTATAGGCAAAATAGTGACTTCTACTACCTTCATTGTTAGCTGACTTTTGCTAATGTTTATTTACGATATAGAATGCATAAAAAAACCTGAATGTTTTAGTCTTCCATACAGATTGTGAATGATAGACAAAGTTCCCTCTGAATTAAAACGGTATTTTATGCAGCTGTGAGCACTCAGAAGTTTATTGCGTAAACAAAAGTAGTTCCTGTGGACTACAAGGAGCACACGCGTCATTCCCACGGGGCCTCGGCGACCTCTGCAGCCTGGGCGTACATGGTGAGTTCCTCGTAGAGGTCGTCTCCGCCCATCTCCATCACCAAACCCTGCACGGGGGTCAAGGGTCAGGTGTGTAGTGGGCGTGGCCAGGCTTCAACTCACCTGGTAGATGTGGTCCAGCTGAGGCTCCTCGTAGATGGTCTCTCTCCTCTTCAGCAGCTGCAAGGAAGCATGCACACATTTACTGTACATTTATTTATACAATAATATATATATATATATATATTAATATATATATATATATATATATTTATATATATATATATTAATATATATATGTGTATATTAATATAATATATATATGTGTATATATATTAATATAATATATATATGTGTGTGTGTATGTATGTATATATATATATATATATATATATATATATATTATAACTGTGTGTGTATAATAAGACTGGAGCTAAAATCATTATGAAAGTTTCTTAAGTGCAAAAAATATAACTAAAGTGGTGAAGCTGTATTTTCATTGAATTCACTTTGATAATAATCTTTGTATATTATTTGACACGTTTTAACGGTTAGTAGGTGAGATGTAATAATAAGGTAATATTTGAGTGGGCCCCGGGCCCCTCTGTAAAGGTGAAAAAGGTTTAAGAACCCCTGGTTTAGTGCATGGACACATACCAAGCGTACGATGAAGGACCCTTCAGGGGTCTTGTGTACGTGGGGCCCAAAATGTGGTGCTATAAGTAGGGTTGCAAAATTCCGGGAATATTCAAAGTTGGAAACTTTCCATGGGAATTTAATGGGAATAAACATTGAATGCAACATGCTAGATCTTGCAGCATGATTATTAGCTCAAACAACCTGATTTCATGCAAATTCAGTAGAATTTCAACCCTGCACTGTGCATTCCTCCATCACATGTGCAGATAATTCCCAGTTTTATAAGTGGACGGTGTCCCACTTTGAATAATCAAAAAATAGTCAAAATGTCCAAACTTCCCGAGCTTAACTTCCCGTGGTAAATTTACGGAAAATTTACGGATATTTACCGGAAACTTTCCACCCATTTGCAACCCTAATTAGAGTTGCAAAATTCCGGGAATATTCAAAGTTGGAAACTTTCCATGGGAATTAACGGGAATATATGGTAATTAACGGGAATGAATGGGAATATATGGGAATAAACATTGAATGCAATTAGCTCAAACAACCTGATTTCATGCAAATTCAGTAGAATTTCAACCCTGCACTGTGCATTCCTCCATCACATGTGCAGATAATTCCCAGTTTTACAAGCTTCTGACAGTGTCCAATTTTGAAAAATCAAAAAATGGTCAAAATGTCCAAACTTCCCGAGCTTAACTTCCCGTGGTAAATTTACGGAAAGTTTCCGGAAATTTACTGGAAACTTTCCACCCATTTGCAACCCTAAGTAGGGTTGCAAAATTCCGGAAATATTCAAAGTTGGAAACTTTCCATGGGAATGAATGGGAATTTAATGGGAATAAACATTGAATGCAACATGCTAGATCTTGCAGCATGATTATTAGCTCAAACAACCTGATTTCATGCAAATTCAGTAGAATTTCAACCCTTCACTGTGCATTCCTCCATCACATGTGCAGATAATTCCCAGTTTTACAAGCTTCTCATCTTGAGACGGTGGCCAATTTTGAATAATCAAAAAATGGTCAAAATTTCCAAACTTCCTGAGCTTAACTTCCCGTGGTAAATTTACGGAAAATTTACGGATATTTACCGGAAACTTTCCACCCATTTGCAACCCTAATTAGAGTTGCAAAATTCCGGGAATATTCAAAGTTGGAAACTTTCCATGGGAATTATTGGGAAATGAATGGGAATAAACATTGAATGCAACATGCTAGATCTTGCAGCATGATTATTAGCTGAAACAACCTGATTTCATGCAAATTCAGGAGAATTTCAACCCTTCACTGTGCATTCCCCCATCACATGTGCAGTGCATTCTTCCATCACATGTGCAGATTATTCCCAGTTTTAAAAGGCACGGTGTCCAATTTAGAATAATCAAAAAACTTGTCAAAATGTCCAAAATTCCCGAGCTTAACTTCCCGTGGTAAATTTCCGGAGAGTTTCCGGAAATTTACCGGAAACTTTCCACCGATTTGCAACCCTAAGTAGGGTTGCAAAATTCCGGGAATATTCAAAGTTGGAAACTTTCCATGGGAATTAACGGGAATATATGGTAATTAATGGGAATATATGGGAATATATGGGAATAAACATTGAATGCAACATGCTAGATCTTGCAGCATGATTATTAGCTCAAACAACCTGATTTCATGCAAATTCAGGAGAATTTCAACCCTGCACTGTGCATTCCTCCATCACATGTGCAGATAATTCCCAGTTTTACAAGCTTCTCATCTTGAGACGGTGTCCAATTTTGAATAATCAAAAAATGGTCAAAATTTCCAAACTTCCCGAGCTTAATTTACCGTGGTAAATTTACGGAAAATTTACGGATATTTACTGGAAACTTTCCACCCATTTGCAACCCTAATTAGAGTTGCAAAATTCTGGGAATGTTCAAAGTTGGAAACTTTCCATGGGAATTAACGGGAATTAATGGGAATGTATGGGAATAAACATTGAATGCAATTAGCTCAAACAACCTGATTTCATGCAAATTCAGTAGAATTTCAACCCTGCACTGTGCATTCCTCCATCACATGTGCAGATAATTCCCAGTTTTACAAGCTATGGTGTCCAACTTTGAATAATCAAAAAATGGTCAAAATGTCCAAACTTCCCGAGCTTAACTTTCCGTGGTAAATTTCCGGAAAGTTTCCGGAAATTTACCGGAAAGTTTCCGGAAATTTACCGGAAACTCCCCCCCCCCCCCCCATTTGCAAACCTAAGGAGGACTTTCTTTGCTCACCAGTTTGCGATGCAGCAGGGCGGCGGCAAAGAGCGCCATCATGAGAGCCTGCGTGACCATGAGGCCGTCCTTCACCGTGCTGTGGTGCAACACCCGGGCTCTGTCCACCGGCCCTGTGGGTGACAACCCCGTGAGAGGTCCGCCTCCTTTTTCCACGCCGGGCACAACTTGCACCTACTGGCAACCTGCAGCTGAGTCCCCGCCCCCCAGGCCTGCTCGATCCTGCAGTAGTAAACGCCGCTGTCTTGGACGGTCAAGTCGGTCAGGATGAGGAAGGCGTTGCGGGTCAGGTTCTTGTGGCGAGTGATGGCGCCCTCCAGCACCTGCCGTTGGGACGGCGCCCGGTCGTACTCGGGGGTCTTGTACCAGACCACCTGGGCCGCCAGGTGCTGCTTGGAGGACATGCAGTAGATGGCCACCAAGCGACCGGGCCGCACGCCGTAGAAGCGCGGCTTCTGGATCGCCACCAAATCCTGACTCACGCCCTCTGGGTTCACAACACAACTTCAGGTACATTGTCAACAATTGGTATCGCTCTGATATCAGCAGGAAAACGACAAGTATGTGATGATATCAACATGTCAAATATGTGATATCAAGTGCGATACAAGCCATCCTGCAGAATGCAAATTTAAACTTGAATATTGTCACCAAAAATTTGGGCTGTGCCGATCCAAAATGGATGTCTGATATCAGTGTTGATATCAACATGTCGAATATGTGATATCAAGTGCGATACAAGCCATCCTGCAGAATGCAAACTTTAAAAAAATATATTGTCACCAAAAATTTGGGCTGTGCCGATCCAAAATTGATACCTGATATCAGCATTGATATCAACATGTCAAATATGCGATATCAGGTGCGATACAAGCCATCCTGCAGAATGCAAACTTAAACTTAAACATCGTCACCAAAAATTTGGGCTGTGCCGATCCAAAATGGATGTCTGATTTCAGTGTTGATATCAAGTGCGATTCAACTTCAACTTGAATATTGTCACCAAAAATTTGGGCTTTGACGATCCAAAATTGATATCTCATATCAGTGTTGATATCAACATGTCAAATATGCGATATCAAGTGCGATACGAGCCATCCTGCAGAATGCAAACTTAAACTTGAATATTGTCACCAAAAATTTGGGCTGTGCCGATCCAAAATTGATATCTGATATCAGTGTGGACATCAACATGTCAAATATGTGATATCAAGTGCGATACGAGCCATCCTGCAGAATACAAACTTCAACTTAAATATTGTCACCAAAAATTTGGGCTGTGCCGATCCAAAATTGATATCTGATATCAGTGTGGACATCAACATGTCAAATATGTGATATCAAGTGCGATACGAGCCATCCTGCAGAATACAAACTTCAACTTAAATATTCTCACCAAAAATTTGGGCTTTGCCGATCCAAAATTGATATCTGATATCAGTGTTGACATCAACATGTCAAATATGTGATATCAAGTGCGATACAAGCCATCCTGCAGAATGCAAACTTCAACTTAAATAGTGTCACCAAAAAATTTGGGCTGTGCCGATCCAAAATTGATATTTGATATCAGTGTTGATATCAACATGTCAAATATGCGATATCAAGTGCGATACAAGCCATCCTGCAGAATGCAAACTTCAACTTAAATATTGTCACCAAAAATTTGGGCTGTGCCGATCCAAAATGGATATCTGACATCAGTGTTGATATCAACATGTCAAATATGTGATATCAGGTGCGATACAAGCCATCCTGCAGAATGCAAACTTAAACTTAAATATTGTCACCAAAAATTTGGGCTGTGCCGATCCAAAATTGATACCTGATATCAGCATTGATATCAACAAGTCAAATATGTGATATCAAGTGCGATACAAGCCACCCTGCAGAATGCAAACTTCAACTTGAATATTGTCACCAAAAATTTGGGCTGTGCCGATCCAAAATTGATATCTGATATCAGTGTTGATATCAACATGTCAAATATGCGATATCAAGTGCGATACAAGCCAACCTGCAGAATGCAAACTAAAAAAAAAAATATTGTCACCAAAAATTTGGGCTGTGCCGATCCAAAATTGATATCTGATATCAGTGTTGACATCAACATGTCAAATATGTGATATCAAGTGCGATACAAGCCATCCTGCAGAATGCAAACTTCAACTTGAATATTGTCACCAAAAATTTGGGCTGTGCCAATCCAAAATTGATACCTGATATCAGCATTGATATCAACAAGTCAAATATGTGATATCAAGTGCGATACAAGCCACCCTGCAGAATGCAAACTTCAACTTGAATATTGTCACCAAAAATTTGGGCTGTGCCGATCCAAAATTGATATCTGATATCAGTGTTGATATCAACATGTCAAATATGCGATATCAAGTGCGATACAAGCCAACCTGCAGAATGCAAACTAAAAAAAAAAATATTGTCACCAAAAATTTGGGCTGTGCCGATCCAAAATTGATATCTGATATCAGTGTTGACATCAACATGTCAAATATGTGATATCAAGTGCGATACAAGCCATCCTGCAGAATGCAAACTTCAACTTGAATATTGTCACCAAAAATTTGGGCTGTGCCAATCCAAAATTGATATCTGATATCAGTGTTGATATCAACATGTCAAATATGCGATTTCAAGTGCGATACAAGCCATACTGCGGAATGCAAACTTCAACTTAAATATTGTCACAAATAATTTGGGCTGTGCCGATCCAAAATTGATATCTGATATCAGTGTTGATATCAACATGTCAAATATGCGATATCAAGTGCGATACGAGCAATCCTGCAGAATGCAAACTTCAACTTAAATATTGTCACCAAAAATTTGGGCTGTGCCGATCCAAAATGGATATCTGACATCAGTGTTGATATCAACATGTCAAATATGTGATATCAGGTGCGATACAAGCCATGCTGCAGAATGCAAACTTCAACTTAAATATTGTCACCAAAAATTTGGGATGTGCCGATCCAAAATTGATACCTGATATCAGCATTGATATCAACATGTCAAATATGTGATATCAAGTGCGATACAAGCCATCCTGCAGAATGCAAACTTCAACTTGAATATTGTCACCAAAAATTTGGGCTGTGCCGATCCAAAATGGATGTCTGATATCAGTGTTGATATCATTATGTCGAATATGTGATATCAAGTGTGATACAAACCATCCTGCAGAATGCAAACTTAAAAAAAATATATTGTCACCAAAAATTTGGGCTGTGCCGATCCAAAATTGATACCTGATATCAGCATTGATATCAACATGTCAAATATGTGATATCAAGTGCGATACAAGCCACCCTGCAGAATGCAAACTTAAACTTAAATATTGTCACCAAAAATTTGGGCTGTGCCGATCCAAAATTGATATCTGATATTAGTGTTGATATCGACATGTCAAATATGCGATTTCAAGTGCGATACGAGCCATCCTGCAGAATGCAAACTTAAAAAAAATATATTGTCACCAAAAATTTGGGCTGTGCCGATCCAAAATTGATACCTGATATCAGCATTGATATCAACATAAATGATAAATGATAAATGGGTTATACTTGTATAGCGCTTTTCTACCTTCAAGGTACTCAAAGCGCTTTGACACTACTTCCACATTTACCCATTCACACACACATTCACACACTGATGGAGGGAGCTGCCATGCAAGGCGCTAACCAGCAGCCATCAGGAGCAAGGGTGAAGTGTCTTGCTCAGGACACAACGGACATGACGAGGTTGGTACTAGGTGGGGATTGAACCAGGGACCCTCGGGTCGCGCACGGCCATTCTTCCACTGCGCCACACCGTCATGTCAAATATGTGATATCAAGTGCGATACAAGCCACCCTGCAGAATGCCAACTTAAACTTAAATATTGTCACCAAAAATTTGGACTGTGCTGATCCAAAATTGATATCTGATATTAGTGTTGATATCAACATGTCAAATATGCGATTTCAAGTGCGATACGAGCCATCCTGCAGAATGCAAACTTAAAAAAAATATATTGTCACCAAAAATTTGGGCTGTGCCGATCCAAAATTGATACCTGATATCAGCATTGATATCAACATGTCAAATATGTGATATCAAGTGCGATACAAGCCACCCTGCAGAATGCAAACTTAAACTTAAATATTGTCACCAAAAATTTGGGCTGTGCCGATCCAAAATTGATATCTGATATTAGTGTTGATATCAACATGTCAAATATGGGATTTCAAGTGCGATACAAGCCATCAAACTTAAATGTCCTCTAATAAGCACACAATTATAGTCAAGTCTTTGACAAAAGCTAAACATGCTAGGCTACAGGAGCCAGCAGCTACACAACAGCTAAGCACACGATAGCGCACCAGCTAAACGTACGTGAACAACATTGCCTGCTAAAACGGCACATTTGTAAGTAAATATAAACAAGTATCAAACAGTTATAGTTGCAATTCACTTAGAAAGTATCCAGTAACAAACGTGTCCGCATCATTCAACTTGCGGCGTCACAAAATCAGCTTTGTGGATTATTGTGACCGCTCGGTGCCACCCGCTATTGCTGCAACACCAACTTAAAGACAGAGGTCCATTCCAGACAAAGAATTAAGGATTTGGCACTTTGGCACTTGGCAATCACTCCAGCAGCACTGAGAGCGCACTCAACCTCTATATTTATGTTGCAATTGTCGACGACGACAAAGGAAAAAAAACGCTGCAGTGCGAGTGAAGTAAGGCTGCCCTTTTCCACAAATGCGCTAGCTGGATGCTAACATATATTGACTTTGCCATTGACATGCTACGGATTAGCATGATCAATTTTATGAGGCCATTTCAACACCTTAAATGTGTGGTAAGCAAAATACTTGTAGCATTAACACTTTTTAGGGTGCGACAAACAGACTGAACTGACCATAAAGTACACACTGCTGCCATCTAACGTCTTGGACTTGCAACTGCAACGTATGTCACACTTGCAAACGGCACTCTAAAATGTGATAGTGAAACAAGATTGGGCCGCAGTTATCATTTTTAAATGTTTTAATTTATTATCAAAAACAATATTTATTAAAAAACACAAAAATACCAAAAAATTGCTACCGTTGTTCTCTGTGTGACTCATTTGACTCGATTAAACCTTTTCGAACATTCCAGACTACAAAATAATAGAAGTTCGTACGATATCTGCCGATATCGCATGGAAACAATATCAGTCTGGGCCAATACTCGACATCGGAAGTGAAAAAGTAGCATCGGGACACCACTAACTGGCATCAGTCAGCATGCAGTATCATTAAGGTAAATGAATTATTTGTCAAAAATGGCTTTTAAAGTCTACTACGCTGGTGGTGTTTGATGAATACTTGGGCCTACTGTGCTACTGTACTTGATTGAGCTCATTCTGGTTGTGGTCGCCATTTTTGTGTTATTTATATTTCTCTAGTCCTGCATATATTAAGTTAAATGAATCATTTATTTGTATATGAATTGCCATGAAAATATATTTTGATGTATTGCAAGTTAATGTAAGAAGTTAGAAGGTGTGTCATGTACAGCAGGTGTGAGGAGAGCACACAGGTGTGCACAGGTGACATTGATTGGACAAATGTGAGGTTGAGAGACTGGCGGTGAAAACATTAGTTTTGTTTCTAGTTTTGTATGTCAATCAACAGTGTTGGGTTAGTTACTGCAAAGCAGTAACTAGTTACAGTTACTAGTTACTTCATTTCAAAAGTAACTCAGTTACTAACTCGGTTACTTACACCAAAAAGTAATGCGTTACTGTGAAAAGTAACTATTTAGTTACGTCTTTTTTTCTTCTTTTTTTTTTTTTTTTAAAGCTCCCATTAATGCCCTTTTAGCCTTCATGTCAGTACTGTTATTGCACTGGACAATAATACAATCTGTTGATCAACTTGACATGCATTTGTATCACTCAACTCTGCTAAGCCATGTGCTCTACATACAACACACAAAGACAAAGATATGTTTCAAAGGCCAATTT
The DNA here is from genome assembly GCF_033978685.3 of Nerophis lumbriciformis. Lineage (NCBI taxonomy): Eukaryota > Metazoa > Chordata > Actinopteri > Syngnathiformes > Syngnathidae > Nerophis > Nerophis lumbriciformis. Next base: position 22,865,043 of record NC_084586.2, on the reverse strand, counting down.
GTTTCTGGCCAGAACAAATTGACAAAACTATTTTAAATAGCTGCAACAAAACATACATAAGTAACAAACAGCATAATAAGAGCATAGATGTAAACCAAGAAAGGCACACACTACATACACAAAGCCTAACCAGGCATTTCCTTCCTCAAGTAATTCTTATACAAAATCATGTCTGAAGCCCAGAACACTCTACACATTTCCCCAGTTTTAGTTTAGAGAAAAGGAAAAATTGGCCTGGCCCACTAGGATCCCTTTTATACTTTATAGTCTATACATTTAGAGTGATGTGATAATCAAACACTCTAGAAGTCTAGAATGAAAGAGTATATAAGAGAATTGACAGCAACGTTCCCTCTAAGGAGCGCGCCTGTGCAATTGCGCACTGCTCAAGCGTCCTCTGCGCACGGCAAATCCATGCCACGCACAAAATCAAATAAAAAAATAAGCGCATAACAATTTTCGACACGACACGGACACGACAGAGAAAACCGTTTTCGTCATCATTGTTCAAATATAATAATACGTCTGTCGAGACGCTTTGAGGACATGAATTCCATCCATCACTTTACTGAGCAAAACTCTTTACTGTCGGCCATAAACACATCACCAAAACTTTAGTAAAAAAAAATGATATCTAGCAAAACTGGTCATTTTCTGCAGTACAAACCAGACCAAAAGCAACTTTGTTATATCAACAGCAGCCGCTCGCTCTCTCACGTGCGCCAACACTTGCACATATGGCACTTAGCCAGTGATGCGTTTACAGCCACACAAAAAGTCGGACAACTCCAACACCACACATAAAGTGTCATTCCAGGTCGTTACACTATGATTTACCAATCAAATGTGTGCTTATTCTAGTGTCATTTATTAGGAATCTTAATTTATAAATATTAATCATTAAATGCTGTTAGTATATTAAATAAAAATATATTTTTTACAAACAGGAAGTTGCAGGAATGTACACATGATCCCCTGCTTACATCTCATTGTGCAACATGTGAATGTTTTAATGGGAACTAAATGCAATGTCTGAAAGGGGTACAAACTATATCCAAAGCAGGACCTCCACCCAGACAAACAATACAAGTACACAGTTCATGAAAAACAATATTTGTTGTTATTGTCATTGTAAGTGGGCCTAAACACTTCTATTAGAAATGGAAATGACTGCTGTCATTTGATTATAATAATAAGAGAATGTTATCTGTCTATCTGTGTTGGCCCTGTGATGAGGTGGGGACTTGTCCAGGGTGTACCCTGCCTTCCGCCTGAATGCAGCTGAGATAGGCTCCAGCGACCCCGAAAGGGACAAGCGGTAGAAAATGGATGGATGGATGGAGATGTAAGTTGTTATTTAGTGAGGTTTGGGACAGGTGTGCTGCTGGTGTAGCCACAGTGTGCACATGTGATGTTGCTCACATGGACTCCACTCAATGCTCAGGGACTTTTTGCGTTTGCTCACACATGAACAATTAGAGGGAACATTGATTGACAGAGTGTGTGTACCGTCAGTGCTGAATGATGAGCAGAGGCAGACTTAATCCTTAAATGGTGGTGGTGGAGGTGAAGTGTCATTGGAGTCTCTATCTCTCTTTACTAGCTTCGTCGAAGCATGTTGCTTATGTAGCTGTTTCAGCAGATTTGAATTGCTGTTTTGGGCAGTAGATGGCATCTTTGATCCAAAGCACAATTTACATTTAACTAAAATGTTATTTTCTTTGTGCTCGACAAAAGAAAAGTAGTGAAAATATCTCCATGTTAACAAACTCGACTTCTGGCTCCGCCATGATCAGACACGCCCCCCCCCCCCCCCCTCGCTCCCCACACTCACACTCAGACACACCCACACAGAGCGCATGTCTCTCTCTCTTCTCCGGCTTGTGACACAAGAAGAATCAGAACGATGACACAGCAGCGCTCCAATAAAACACACTTTATACTACATAAAAAGTAACGTAAAATAACGCAGTAACGCATCATGTAGTAACGGTAACTGAGTTACTGAATATAAAAAATAACGCGTTAGATTACTAGTTACCGCCGAAACTAACGGCGTTACAGTCCCAACACTGTCAATCAACTACTTTTCCTTCACCTTACATGGAAAGAAAACCTTTTTTGCAAATCTATTTTTGAGAAACTTTAGTCGGAGTCGGAAGTGCATTTGAAAGTGCACCAATCCTTTGGTTTATTCGTCCATCCATTTTCTACCATTTGTCCCTTTTCAGGGTGGCGGGGTGTGCTGGAGCCTATCTCAGCCGCATTGGGGCGGTAGGCGGTTTAGAACCTGGGAAACCATGGAAAGGTTGATGCACCAAAAACCAAAAAGCGTGTGGGAAAAGGTCAAATATTTGCATTGAAAACTGAAAAATCGTTGAAGTGGATTGAAGTCATAGCAAACACATTGACGAGGTATTCAAATGATCATCCTGAAGAAGGCCTACTTCCTCTTTTCTCCAGATGGCCAGGAAGTGGTGCTGGTTAGCTCAAAATAACGTGGAGAATGAAAACATTTGACAAATATTGTAACATGTAAGCATGTTTCAAATGGACCAGAACCAACAAATAAGTGCAGGTTCAAACAAAAAGGCTGTTTTTTTTTTCCCCCCAAAATGAAAATACTTTTCAAAATAAACATTTCAAGCAAGATTCTCCATCAGCTGGTGAGAAATCAATGATTTACCCGACATGTTGATCAGCACCGCAGCACAAAGTCCAGTCAGGAGCAGGAGCATCATGGCAACACTTTCTACTCTGAAGACTGGAACTAAATGTGGCCAGAAGAAGAAGAAGAAGAAGAAGAAGTAGTGAATGCATCAGTGCACTGTGGAGGGATGCAGCTGAACACTTTTGAACATAAAAGACCAGACACTAACTCTCTGAAGCAAGGCTGCACAAACATTTGGCCCCCAAGGGCCAAAGTGAAAATGGTCTAAACTGCGATTTTTTAACATGTCCAACGACAAAATTAATATTTGAGTCATCTCTTGTCTGAAAACACTATTTTAGTCCAAGTGTGTGTGTGTGTGTGTGTGTGTGTGTGTGTGTGTGTGTGTGTGTGTGTGTGTGTGTGTGTGTGTGTTGTTTGTGTGTGTGTGTGTGTGTGGAGAGGTGACTTTAGTTGCAGTTCAGCATATTGGCCACTGGAGGGCCTCACTATACTTTGAAGAACACGTCAAATAATTCACTTTCCTTAGAGATAAATATGACTTTAAGGGTATTAAACCGCGGAATAATTAATAATGCATATTCCTTATCATTTTTTGAATGCTTTAAAATATTTTTCTGTCTTTGTCTATCTGTGTTGACCCTGTGATGAGGTGGCGACTTTTCATACTTGCCAACCTTGAAACCTCCGATTTCGGGAGGTGGGGGCGTGGTCGGGGGTGGGGCGGGGCGTGGTTAAGAGATATATATATATATAAGAAATACTTGACTTTCAGTGAATTCTAGCTATATATATATATAGATATTTTATTACATATATATATATATATATATATATATATATATATATATATATATATATATATATATATATATATAAGAAATACTTGAATTTCAGTGTTCATTTATTTACACATATACACACATAACATTCATCTACTCATTGTTGAGTTAAGGGTTGAATTGTCCATCCTTGTTCTATTCTCTGTCACTATTTCAGAACACACACATTATACAAATATACATTATAAAATCAATAAGAAAACGGGAGCTCTAATTTGGGAGTCTGAATTAGGATCAGAAGTTCCCATATAAACATTGCGCACTCACGTCGCCTTTTTGTATTGATTACTGCAGCTGTGCACTGGATTCATTCACAAATACAAACTACAACTCACAAACACTTTAGAGTTAGGCTCCACCATCAGAATGTGTACTTAAACTTATAAAGATCACATGGATATTATTCAGTGAGTTGATTCACCAAAACTAACCTGTTATACAGGAGGAAAAAGCACACAGGACGTTTCAATTGTTCACAGACTGGTCGCGCTCATCAGAATGACAAGACACTTCCGGTCTGCAGGTGATAGCATTCAATTGGGAAGAAACGCCCTACTGCCCCCTACTGACCAATGTGAATACTGATAAATGTGTAATGACAGCTCCAAAAACGAATTCAAACCACAAAATAAAATAAATAAATCAACACAAAAATGTGACACATTATGGGTGGGTCACATATGCATGTACAGTAGATGGCAGTATTGTCCTGTTTAAAAGTGTCACAACATTGCTGTTTACGGCAGACCAACTGCTTTACGGTAGACGCTGTTGTTGTGTGTTGTTACCACGCTGGGAGGACGTTAATGAAATTGCTTAACAATAAACCCACATAAGAAACCAAGAACTCATCCTCGATCATTAGCTGTTTATATTGTGGGAAAGCGGACGTGTGAACAGGCTGTCAACACGTCACTCAGGTCCGCATGGAGCTGGAGGGGGCGTGGCCTCCAGCTCCGCCTGAATTTCGGGAGATTTTCGGGAGAAAATTTGTCCCGGGAGGTTTTCGGGAGAGGCGCTGAATTTCGGGAGTCTCCCGGAAAATCCGGGAGGGTTGGAAAGTATGCGACTTTTTCAGGTGTGTACCCCGCCCTCCGCCTGAATGCAGCTGGGATAGACTCCAGCGACACCCCGCGACCCTGAAAGGGACAGGCAGTAGAAAATGGATGGATGGATGAATAGGATTTGTTCACCTGTCTGGAGAGGTGACTTTTGTTGCAGTTCAGCATATTAGCCACTGGAGGGCCTCACTGTACTTTAAAGCAGTGGTGCCCAACCACTGGGCCGCGGCCCGGTACCGGTCCGTGGATCAATTGGAAAATAAATTAAAAAAATAATAATAATAATTAAGAACTTTTTTTTTTATTAAATCAACATAAAAAACACAAGATACACTTAAAATTAGTGCACCAACCCAAAAAACCTCCCTCCCCCATTTACACTCATTCACACAAAAGTGTTGATTCTTTCTATTAATAATATTTCTGGTTCCTACATTATATATCAATAAATATCAATACAGTCTGCAGGGATACAGTTCGTAAGCACACATGATTGTATTTTTTTATGACAAAAAAAACCAAAAAAAAAACACTAATGTTTTTTGCCCTTTTTGCCATAGAACACCTTTTTTTATGGCAAACACACAAAACATGCAATATTTTCCCCAAAAATTACAAAGTTGATATTTGATGTGAAGCAATTGGAGCCTTAAATAGGTAAACAATTCATAACAACATTGATTTTGAGTCATTATTATATGAGAAATTACAGTTTAAAATAATAAAACAGCTTTGTGTTTGTCAACATTGCAAATTTTTTTCTTCTTACAATTCACCTGTTTTCACTTTTACAACACTTTTTTAGGTTTTTATTTTTTTATCAGAATATGTGTTCCTGTGTTTCGAGGGCTGTTCAAAATTTGCTGAGGGCCACAAATGGTCCCCGGGGCCACACATTGGACAAACTTAATCAATACTAATAATCGGCACTACAGAATATTGTTCTGCATCCTGTTGTGTAACTTCCTGGAGTCACCACTAGAAGTGCTATAGAGTCACAACTACCTGGAGTCACCACTAGAAGTGCTATAGAGTCACAACCACTGTTGTGTAACTTCCTGGAGTCACCACTAGAAGTGCTATAGAGTCACAACTACCTGGAGTCACCACTAGAAGTGCTATAGAGTCACAACTACTGTTGTGTAACTACCTGGAGTCACCACTAGAAGTGCTATAGAGTCACAACTACCTGGAGTCACCACTAGAAGTGCTATAGAGTCACAACGACCTGGAGTCACCACTAGAAGTGCTATAGAGTCACAACTACTGTTGTGTAACTACCTGGAGTCACCACTAGAAGTGCTATAAAGTCACAACTAATGTTGTGTAACTACCTGGAGTCACCACTAGAAGTGCTATAAAGTCACAACTAATGTTGTGTAACTACCTGGAGTCACCACTAGAAGTGCTATTGAGTCACAACTACTGTTGTGTAACTACCTGGAGTCACCACTAGAAGTGCTATAGAGTCACAACCACTGTTGTGTAACTTCCTGGAGTCACCACTAGAAGTGCTATAGAGTCACAACTACCTGGAGTCACCACTAGAAGTGCTATAGAGTCACAACTACTGTTGTGTAACTACCTGGAGTCACCACTAGAAGTGCTATAAAGTCACAACTAATGTTGTGTAACTACCTGGAGTCACCACTAGAAGTGCTATAAAGTCACAACTAATGTTGTGTAACTACCTGGAGTCACCACTAGAAGTGCTATAAAGTCACAACTAATGTTGTGTAACTACCTGGAGTCACCACTAGAAGTGCTATAGAGTCACAACTACCTGGAGTCACCACTAGAAGTGTTATAAAGTCACAACTAATGTTGTGTAACTACCTGGAGTCACCACTAGAAGTGCTATTGAGTCACAACTACCTGGAGTCACCACTAGAAGTGCTATAGAGTCACAACTACCTGGAGTCACCACTAGAAGTGCTATAGAGTCACAACTACCTGGAGTCACCACTAGAAGTGCTATAGAGTCACAACCACTGTTGTGTAACTTCCTGAAGTCACCACTAGAAGTGCTATTGAGTCACAACTACCTGGAGTCACCACTAGAAGTGCTATAGAGTCACAACCACTGTTGTGTAACTACCTGGAGTCACCACTAGAAGTGCTATAGAGTCACAACTAATGTTGTGTAACTACCTGGAGTCACCACTAGAAGTGCTATAGAGTCACAACTAATGTTGTGTAACTACCTGGAGTCACCACTAGAAGTGCTATAGAGTCACAACTAATGTTGTGTAACTACCTGGAGTCACCACTAGAAGTGCTATAGAGTCACAACTACCTGGAGTCACCACTAGAAGTGCTATAGAGTCACAACTACTGTTGTGTAACTACCTGGAGTCACCACTGAAGTGCTATAGAGTCACAAATACCTGGAGTCACCACTAGAAGTGCTATAGAGTCACAACTACCTGGAGTCACCACTAGAAGTGCTATAGAGTCACAACTACCTGGAGTCACCACTAGAAGTGCTATAAAGTCACAACTAATGTTGTGTAACTACCTGGAGTCACCACTAGAAGTGCTATTGAGTCACAACTACCTGGAGTCACCACTAGAAGTGCTATAGAGTCACAACTACCTGGAGTCACCACTAGAAGTGCTATAAAGTCACAACTAATGTTGTGTAACTACCTGGAGTCACCACTAGAAGTGCTATTGAGTCACAACTACCTGGAGTCACCACTAGAAGTGCTATAGAGTCACAACTACCTGGAGTCACCACTAGAAGTGCTATAGAGTCACAACTACCTGGAGTCACCACTAGAAGTGCTATAGAGTCACAACCACTGTTGTGTAACTTCCTGGAGTCACCACTAGAAGTGCTATAGAGTCACAACCACTGTTGTGTAACTTCCTGAAGTCACCACTAGAAGTGCTATTGAGTCACAACTACCTGGAGTCACCACTAGAAGTGCTATAGAGTCACAACCACTGTTGTGTAACTACCTGGAGTCACCACTAGAAGTGCTATAGAGTCACAACTAATGTTGTGTAACTACCTGGAGTCACCACTAGAAGTGCTATAGAGTCACAACTAATGTTGTGTAACTACCTGGAGTCACCACTAGAAGTGCTATAGAGTCACAACTAATGTTGTGTAACTACCTGGAGTCACCACTAGAAGTGCTATAGAGTCACAACTACCTGGAGTCACCACTAGAAGTGCTATAGAGTCACAACTACTGTTGTGTAACTACCTGGAGTCACCACTGAAGTGCTATAGAGTCACAAATACCTGGAGTCACCACTAGAAGTGCTATAGAGTCACAACTACCTGGAGTCACCACTAGAAGTGCTATAGAGTCACAACTACCTGGAGTCACCACTAGAAGTGCTATAAAGTCACAACTAATGTTGTGTAACTACCTGGAGTCACCACTAGAAGTGCTATTGAGTCACAACTACCTGGAGTCACCACTAGAAGTGCTATAGAGTCACAACTACCTGGAGTCACCACTAGAAGTGCTATAAAGTCACAACTAATGTTGTGTAACTACCTGGAGTCACCACTAGAAGTGCTATTGAGTCACAACTACCTGGAGTCACCACTAGAAGTGCTATAGAGTCACAACTACCTGGAGTCACCACTAGAAGTGCTATAGAGTCACAACTACCTGGAGTCACCACTAGAAGTGCTATAGAGTCACAACCACTGTTGTGTAACTTCCTGGAGTCACCACTAGAAGTGCTATAGAGTCACAACCACTGTTGTGTAACTTCCTGAAGTCACCACTAGAAGTGCTATTGAGTCACAACTACCTGGAGTCACCACTAGAAGTGCTATAGAGTCACAACCACTGTTGTGTAACTACCTGGAGTCACCACTAGAAGTGCTATAGAGTCACAACTAATGTTGTGTAACTACCTGGAGTCACCACTAGAAGTGCTATAGAGTCACAACTAATGTTGTGTAACTACCTGGAGTCACCACTAGAAGTGCTATAGAGTCACAACTACCTGGAGTCACCACTAGAAGTGCTATAGAGTCACAACTACTGTTGTGTAACTACCTGGAGTCACCACTGAAGTGCTATAGAGTCACAAATACCTGGAGTCACCACTAGAAGTGCTATAGAGTCACAACTACCTGGAGTCACCACTAGAAGTGCTATAGAGTCACAACTACTGTTGTGTAACTACCTGGAGTCACCACTAGAAGTGCTATAGAGTCACAAATACCTGGAGTCACCACTAGAAGTGCTACTGAGTCACAACTACCTGGAGTCACCACTAGAAGTGCTACTGAGTCACAACTACCTGGAGTCACCACTAGAAGTGCTATAGAGTCACAACTACCTGGAGTCACCACTAGAAGTGCTATAGAGTCACAACTACCTGGAGTCACCACTAGAAGTGCTATAGAGTCACAACTACCTGGAGTCACCACTAGAAGTGCTATAGAGTCACAACTACCTGGAGTCACCACTAGAAGTGCTATAGAGACACAACCACTGTTGTGTAACTTCCTGGCGTCACCACTAGAAGTGCTATAGAGTCACAACTACCTGTGCTATAGAGTCACAACCACTGTTGTGTAACTTCCTGGAGTCACCACTAGAAGTGCTATAGAGTCACAACTACCTGGAGTCACCACCAGAAGTGCTATTGAGTCACAACTACCTGGAGTCACCACTAGAAGTGCTATAGAGTCACAACTACCTGGAGTCACCACTAGAAGTGCTATAGAGTCACAACTACCTGGAGTCACCACTAGAAGTGCTATAGAGTCACAACCACTGTTGTGTAACTACCTGGAGTCACCACTAGAAGTGCTATAGAGTCACAACTAATGTTGTGTAACTACCTGGAGTCACCACTAGAAGTGCTATAGAGTCACAACTAATGTTGTGTAACTACCTGGAGTCACCACTAGAAGTGCTATAGAGTCACAACTACCTGGAGTCACCACTAGAAGTGCTATAGAGTCACAACTACTGTTGTGTAACTACCTGGAGTCACCACTGAAGTGCTATAGAGTCACAAATACCTGGAGTCACCACTAGAAGTGCTATAGAGTCACAACTACCTGGAGTCACCACTAGAAGTGCTATAGAGTCACAAATACCTGGAGTCACCACTAGAAGTGCTACTGAGTCACAACTACCTGGAGTCACCACTAGAAGTGCTACTGAGTCACAACTACCTGGAGTCACCACTAGAAGTGCTATAGAGTCACAACTACCTGGAGTCACCACTAGAAGTGCTATAGAGTCACAACTACCTGGAGTCACCACTAGAAGTGCTATAGAGTCACAACTACCTGGAGTCACCACTAGAAGTGCTATAGAGTCACAACTACCTGGAGTCACCACTAGAAGTGCTATAGAGACACAACCACTGTTGTGTAACTTCCTGGCGTCACCACTAGAAGTGCTATAGAGTCACAACTACCTGTGCTATAGAGTCACAACCACTGTTGTGTAACTTCCTGGAGTCACCACTAGAAGTGCTATAGAGTCACAACTACCTGGAGTCACCACCAGAAGTGCTATTGAGTCACAACTACCTGGAGTCACCACTAGAAGTGCTATAGAGTCACAACTACCTGGAGTCACCACTAGAAGTGCTATAGAGTCACAACTACCTGGAGTCACCACTAGAAGTGCTATAGAGTCACAACTACCTGGAGTCACCACTAGAAGTGCTATAGAGTCACAACTACCTGGAGTCACCACTAGAAGTGCTATAGAGTCACAACCACTGTTGTGTAACTTCCTGGAGTCACCACTAGATGTGCTATAGAGTCACAACTACCTGGAGTCACCACTAGAAGTGCTGTAGAGTCACAACTACCTGGAGTCACCACTAGATGTGCTATAGAGTCACAACTACCTGGAGTCACCACTAGATGTGCCATAGAATCACAACTACTGTTGTGTAACTACCTGGAGTCACCACTAGAAGTGCTATAGAGTCACAACTACCTGGAGTCACCACTAGAAGTGCTATAGAGTCACAACTACCTGGAGTCACCACTAGAAGTGCTATAGAGTCACAACTACCTGGAGTCACCACTAGAAGTGCTATAGAGTCACAACCACTGTTGTGTAACTTCCTGGAGTCACCACTAGATGTGCTATAGAGTCACAACTACCTGGAGTCACCACTAGAAGTGCTGTAGAGTCACAACTACCTGGAGTCACCACTAGATGTGCTATAGAGTCACAACTACCTGGAGTCACCACTAGATGTGCTATAGAATCACAACTACTGTTGTGTAACTACCTGGAGTCACCACTAGAAGTGCTATAGAGTCACAACTACCTGGAGTCACCACTAGAAGTGCTATAGAGTCACAACGACCTGGAGTCACCACTAGAAGTGCTATAGAGTCACAACTACTGTTGTGTAACTACCTGGAGTCACCACTAGAAGTGCTATAAAGTCACAACTAATGTTGTGTAACTACCTGGAGTCACCACTAGAAGTGCTATTGAGTCACAACTACCTGGAGTCACCACTAGAAGTGCTATAGAGTCACAACTACCTGGAGTCACCACTAGATGTGCTATAGAGTCACAACTACCTGGAGTCACCACTAGATGTGCTATAGAATCACAACTACTGTTGTGTAACTACCTGGAGTCACCACTAGAAGTGCTATAGAGTCACAACTACCTGGAGTCACCACTAGAAGTGCTATAGAGTCACAACGACCTGGAGTCACCACTAGAAGTGCTATAGAGTCACAACTACTGTTGTGTAACTACCTGGAGTCACCACTAGAAGTGCTATAAAGTCACAACTAATGTTGTGTAACTACCTGGAGTCACCACTAGAAGTGCTATTGAGTCACAACTACCTGGAGTCACCACTAGAAGTGCTATAGAGTCACAACTACCTGGAGTCACCACTAGAAGTGCTATAAAGTCACAACTAATGTTGTGTAACTACCTGGAGTCACCACTAGAAGTGCTATTGAGTCACAACTACCTGGAGTCACCACTAGAAGTGCTATAGAGTCACAACTACCTGGAGTCACCACTAGAAGTGCTATAGAGTCACAACTACCTGGAGTCACCACTAGAAGTGCTATAGAGTCACAACCACTGTTGTGTAACTTCCTGGAGTCACCACTAGAAGTGCTATAGAGTCACAACCACTGTTGTGTAACTTCCTGAAGTCACCACTAGAAGTGCTATTGAGTCACAACTACCTGGAGTCACCACTAGAAGTGCTATAGAGTCACAACCACTGTTGTGTAACTACCTGGAGTCACCACTAGAAGTGCTATAGAGTCACAACTAATGTTGTGTAACTACCTGGAGTCACCACTAGAAGTGCTATAGAGTCACAACTAATGTTGTGTAACTACCTGGAGTCACCACTAGAAGTGCTATAGAGTCACAACTACCTGGAGTCACCACTAGAAGTGCTATAGAGTCACAACTACTGTTGTGTAACTACCTGGAGTCACCACTGAAGTGCTATAGAGTCACAAATACCTGGAGTCACCACTAGAAGTGCTATAGAGTCACAACTACCTGGAGTCACCACTAGAAGTGCTATAGAGTCACAACTACTGTTGTGTAACTACCTGGAGTCACCACTAGAAGTGCTATAGAGTCACAAATACCTGGAGTCACCACTAGAAGTGCTACTGAGTCACAACTACCTGGAGTCACCACTAGAAGTGCTACTGAGTCACAACTACCTGGAGTCACCACTAGAAGTGCTATAGAGTCACAACTACCTGGAGTCACCACTAGAAGTGCTATAGAGTCACAACTACCTGGAGTCACCACTAGAAGTGCTATAGAGTCACAACTACCTGGAGTCACCACTAGAAGTGCTATAGAGTCACAACTACCTGGAGTCACCACTAGAAGTGCTATAGAGTCACAACTACCTGGAGTCACCACTAGAAGTGCTATAGAGTCACAACTACTGTTGTGTAACTACCTGGAGTCACCACTAGAAGTGCTATAGAGTCACAACTACCTGGAGTCACCACTAGAAGTGCTATAGAGTCACAACTACTGTTGTGTAACTACCTGGAGTCACCACTAAAAGTGCTATAGAGTCACAACTACCTGGAGTCACCACTAGAAGTGCTATAGAGTCACAACCACTGTTGTGTAACTTCCTGGAGTCACCACTAGAAGTGCTATAGAGTCACAAACACTGTTTGTGCGCACACACACACTCAAAACACGTGAGTAAATGACGTAGCCACCGATAGGCGTTTTAATAGCATTAAAATATATATATTAAAATATATATATTAAGGTATGTGTGCAATTATACTCGTGCAGTAGAAATTAGTTTCGACAGAGTTAAGAGTTAATATATGACCATTATATATATGACATTTTTGCGGCTTAAATTAGCTGTCTTGGCTCAATGGTTCATAGTAAAAGCGACGGTGTGTACTTCCGCTCCTAAGACGAGAAATTCGCCTGTTTCTTAATCATTTTTGTACGTTTTTATGGATAACATTGTCTTAATTCCCCCACATATTTCCCCAATAATGACGTTTTACGACTTTCTAGAGCAGCGTTAAGCTAGCTCTACTCGCGGCTAGCATAGCGTGCGAAGTAGCCGAGATGCATTGTGGGACATGTAGTTCGTTTTAATGCAAACGATGGTTGTTTATGACAGAAGGTAAGTACTTTTAACGCGCTTTAAAATGGTCATGTGGACACTTGAACGCTACCAGGGAGCGGGGGAGACCTTGCCGGATGAGGATGAACAATATAGTGCGTGTGGGCGGGGGGTGATGTTGCGAGCGGGAGGGCGGGACCACGGCTGGTTAAAGCCCAGCAGAGGCAGCAGCAGCCCCGCAGAAGCTGCTCGCTGGTCCCCCCGCGTACAGGTGCTCGACGCGGAGGCTTCCTCGGTACGCCGAGCAGGTGAGTGTCTAGTTTGTTCTTCATTCTCCTTTAGTAAATATGCACACTTCATTGGTTTTACTCTTTATTTTTTTACAAGTATATATATATCTACGTACACATAGAGCGCATGCGCAGGTTGTAGGAAACTACTGGTTTTCTTCTTTTTTTTTAAAATTAAAAAAAATTAAAAATTGTCTTTTTTGTTGACATGGCAGCCACATACATATCCAGAGGGATATCCAACATGCTGCCACATGTGTTAATTATTCTTTTTGATAACACGCATCTTCATTATGCTTTTTGACGAGTTGCACTTGGAGGGCTGCAAGTCTACAGGATGTGCAAGAATTGTCAAGGAGGCTCCTATTTTGACTTTTAAGTGTACAAGGTAAACGCATGGTGACAGCCTGAGCTCATTTGCATATGTAAACACCACCCTTTTGTCAGTCATACTCACTATGCTCACTCGGGTAAACACAACATCTACAGCAGGGGTCCTCAAGTACAAATCTTGAAGGTCCACAAATGTTTTTTTGAAACAGGCTGGGTCCGTTTATTATCGGTCAAGCTTATATAATAGCAGGAGGTAGGTAGTTTAACATTTTCTTAAAATTAACAAAAATAAAATAAATATCCAATAAAATACATGAAATATTTTCTTTGAAACAAAAATAAATAAGAACTTTGAAAAAATGTGTCCTCTGCATTTGACCCATCCCTTGATCACCCCCTGGGAGGTGAGGGGAGCAGTGGGCAGCAGCGGCGCTGCGCCCGGGAATCATTTTTGGTGATTTAACCCCCAATTCCAAGCCTTGATGCTGAGTGCCAAGCAGGGAAGAATGCTGGTATGAGCTTTTAAACATAACCCGTTAACTGCTGCCAATCAAATGGTGAAAAAGATACTCTTTAGGGTTCATATGTTTGTAAATCTGACTGTGATGAAGTCAGTGCCTCACCAGCCATCAACCTCACCGCACGTTACTGCTCTGTTGCTATTTGTTGTTGTGTCATAGATTTAACAAAAATCTTGCTTGATGTTTCATATGGCTTTTTCAGCCTCGTGATTTCTTTTTTTCTTAGCTCTGAATCATGAGGAAATCTCTCTTCAAATTCGCGGTGCTCTTTCAGATAGTGACGTTTCAGATTGTCACTTTTCACCAGAGCAACAGTAGTGTTGCATAGTAGACACATTGGTCTGGTACTTGCAGTAGGTAGGATGAAAACATATTGCTCTGTCCATTCTTCCTTGAAACGTCGGTTTTCCCTGTCCACCTTTCTTTTACCAGCCTGAGCCAACTTGGAGCATGCCATTGTGATTTGATTCACATTCAGTGACTGACAAGTGAACAGTTAGCGAAGTAGCGATACGAGACAACTGTGTGCCTGCAGCGAAAGGTTCCATGCACTGTGCACATGACCCAGGTGGTAACAGCCTATCAGCGCGTCGTTGTGAAAGAGATGACAACCCATACCCCGGAATTAGCCAATCAGAGTGGCGTTCTCCCGCTCTCACTCCGTCTCTCTTTCTTTCTCTCTCTGAGAGAGAGAGAGAGAGAGACGGAGTGAGTGAGACACGAGAAGTGTAAACGAAACGTGGAGATATTTGACTAAAAACAACAAAGAACGTTGACTTGCGCTAGCGATAACTCACAGATAAATACAATTATTATATTTTTTTATAATAATTATAATTATAATAATAAAAAAAACATTTATTTTTAAAAAAAATTTTTTTTACTATAATTCGTGCTGGGTCCGGACGGACACGTCGCTGGGTCCGGACATGGACCGCGGTCCGCCTGTTGAGGATCACTGATCTACAGTTTGTGACAAACACTGTCAAAATGTCAAAAATATGCATGTGAGTGTTTTTAATCAGCATTTTAATTTACAATTACTGTGCTTGGAATTATAGCGTAGCGAACACGCACAAATGCTACTTTATTCGGTGAAAAACTCAACAATACTTCGTTGTAGCAACATTTATGATAAGTAGCTGCAGGCTCGTTTTAGTATGAGCTCCAATTAGCCTGAATAAAAAAAATCTAAATTTTTCAGCAAAAATTTGGTTTTACGATTATTATTTTTTTCAGATTTCTTTCTGAATTTTTTCTATTTTTGTTCATGTTCAGATTTTTTTTATAAAGAGACAGATTAATACAAATGTATTGAATACTAATTCAAAACCAGTTTTGATCAAAAATAGTCATTTGAAATGGCACCACATAAAATGCATCTTATTCTTAGCTAGTTAAAATGTTTATAAAAATGTGTTCCGAAAAAGAACAGATATAAATAGGACTTTATAGAAATACATTTTCAAACAAACTGAACAGATGAAATTTAGCTATTATACATCACTCTGGCATGAGTGACTTGTACCTAATATGTTGATCAATATGCATTGTCCTCATCAAATATACGGGAGGCAAAACTTCTTTATTGAATAAAATACTTCTGTTTTAGAAATTTTGGAATTTCGTTCACAATCTTTATGAGAGACAACAACACACGTTTTTTTTTTTTAGGATTTTAAAGATGATAAAAAACGCTTGAAAGATGCGGCTAATCGGAGTCAATCATTGTTGTCTTAAAAGCCTCTAAAACAACTTCAAACACCTCCAGCAACATTTTATATACACACTGTAACTATATATATATATATATATATATATATATATATATATATATATATATATATATATATATATATATATATATATATATATATATATATATATATATATATATATATATATATATATATATATATATATGTATATGTATGTGTGTGTGTGTATATATATATATATACAGTATATATATATACACAGTATATATATATATATATATATAATGTATTAACAGACACCTTCATAACAATATGTAATATGTTCAATATTTACCGTATTTTGGTCATTTTAATCACTGACTTCCTCCATTGATTTCCGTTTCCATAGCAGCACACTTCCGACTTCTGGCAATGAATGTCTGTTTCTACTTCCGGAATCAAACACGAGTGTGTTTCTAATCATGGCAGAATCAATTGATTAGGGCTATATAAATAAACATTGAATTACAGACAACAAAGACGACTAATATTGGACAAATGAGGATTCACAACCTTATCTTTTTGAAGCTGAATATACTGAAGATGAACTACTGCTTCTAGAAGCAAGCACAAACGAAGGGTGAGACGCTGGAGCAGACGGAAGCCGAGAGAGTGAGGTCGGCGTGACTTTGGCGCTATAAATGTGGAACTTGGAGGACATTTTATTTCGACACAAATGGAGTGCTTACCCAAATAAACCGGAAAAAAAGGTACCCGGCCAGCTGGACCAAACGCACAACTGTCCATCGAGTGAGTGACATTTTAATAACACGTAATGCGCGTTTTTTCAACTACAGTACATACACTGTCTAGCTAGCTGTGTACAAACAAATCATTAATTAATACTTTACAGATACTGTAATATGATTGTTCATGTTTTTCACTCAGTACAGATTGATGTCTTATCGCATTGTGTTGTGCATTACAAACTCAAAACGTGTTTCGTGTTTTCGTAGAAGCTAGCTTATCGCTTTCCGTAGCTAGCTTTTATGGCTAATACTGTAGCACGCCGATGTGTTACTAGGCTAGAAAAAGAGTTTCTTAGTGTTCACTCTCACAATAACAATGTTGCTACAGCTTGGTTATTATACAGGTTACAGATCGTAAATGAAGTTTTGTTGTTATTTTCCTGTTCGCCCCGTAAAGAGTTTAATTTCCCGCACTCGGCTGGATGCTTGGGTTTTCAGAGGCTGCAATAAGTTTCATGTTTTGGTGCCTTTTTTTTGTTAAAACAAACTTTGCAGCAGGCCTGTGCCACGCCTAGTGATGGGTTGATGAGGCGTCATGAAGCGTTTCGATACATTGCAAAACTGTATTGATACTGTGTCGATACTGTGTCACTAAATACTGACATCTGCTGGACATTAAAAATCCCTACAGGCAACCTATGGACCGACTCAACTGACACTGATTTGATGCCCTAGTACAGGGGTCACCAACCTTTTTGAAACCAAAAACTACTTCTTGGGTACTGATTAATGCGAAGGGCTACCAGTTTGATACACACTTAAATAAATAAATATATTGTCATTTGTAAGTTACACGTAAGTGTGATTTAAACAAGAATAGCTAAATAAATACATTTATATATATATAAAAAATGGGTATTTCTGTCTGTCATTCCGTCGTACATTTTTTTTCCTTTTACGGAAGGTTTTTTGTAGAGAATAAATGATGAAAAAAACACTTAATTGAACGGTTTAAAAGAGGAGAAAACACACAAAAAAATAAAATACAATTTTGAAACATAGTTTATCTTCAATTTCGACTCTTTAAAATTCAAAATTCAACCGACAAAAAGAAGAGAAAAACTAGCTAATTTGAATCTTTTTGAAAAAATTAAAATGATAATTTATGGAACATCATTAGTAATTTTTCCTGATTAAGATGCATTTTAGAATTTTGATGACATGTTTTAAATTGGTTAAAATCCAATCTGCACTTTGTTAGAATATTTAACAAATTGGACCAAGCTATATTTCTAACAAAGACAAATCAGTATTTCTTCTAGATTTTCCAGAACAAAAATTTGAAAAGAAATTCAAAATACTTTGAAATAAGATTTAAATTTGATTCTACAGATTTTCTAGATTTGCCAGAATATTTTTTTTTAATTTTAATCATAGTAAGTTTGAAGAAATATTTCACAAATATTCTTCGTCAAAAAACCAGAAGCTAAAATATTTATTATTCTTTACAATAATAAAAAAAAATTTTTTTTACTTGAACATTGATTTAAATTGTCAGGAAAGAAGAGGAAGAAATTTAAAAGGTAAAAAGGTATATTTGTTTAAAAATCCTAAAATCATTTTTAAGGTTGTATTTTTTTCTCTAAAATTGTATTTCTAAAAGTAATAAGAAGCAAAGTAAAAAATAAATGAATTTATTTAAACAAGTGAAGACCCATCCATCCATCCATTTTCTACTGCTTATTCCAAGTGAAGACCAAGTCTTTAAAATATTTTCGTGGATTTTCAAATTCTATTTGAGTTTTGTCTCTTTTAGAATTAAAAATGTCGAGCAAAGCGAGACCAGCTTACTAGTAAATAAATACAATTTAAAAAATAGAGGCAGCTCACTGGTAAGTGCTGCTCTTTGAGCTATTTTTAGAACAGGCCAGCGGGCGACTGATCTGGTCCTTACGGGCTACCTGGTGCCCGCGGGCACCGCGTTGGTGACCCCTGCCCTAGTATATACAATAATATAAATATTTCATTTAGGATTATTTCATATCTTCATTTAAATAAAAATATATTTTTTATCTTTTTTAGATACAGTCAATAAATAATGTGAACATGTATCATAACATGGAAATCTAAGAGAACGTGTTGTGGATGATTGTGGACTGGGAATTGTTTTAATTTTATTTTTTTACACATTTTTAATTTAAAAAAAATTCCGACGTATTACATTTTAGACGATTTCTCTTAGTTATTATTTATCGGGCTGTAGAAAAGACCCGCTCATAGGGCACAGAGGAGGCGACACAGTTGGCGTATCGGTCACGTGACCAAAACAGCTCATGATCGGTCACGTGACTTTCTAAAAGCGGTACGCGCACCGACACAGGGTTTCGCTCTATGAGCTCGACGCATGCGCCGATGCATCGGTGTTGCCGGACACATCACTAGCCACGCCTGTTGCCGCTAAACCAAACCACCGACCACACTTTTCTTTTCTTTGGAACAAATGCTTCACTCTGGTTGGCGTTAGCATTAGCAAAGTTGTGCTAGGCTTGTGAATCTCCGCTAAGGAAGTAAAGGGGATGTCGGAAGCTCTGGGGGGTCCAAAATATGCTGGAGCAAGAGGAGAAAAAACATAAATTTTTTCACATTTTTTAAGTTAAAAAAAACATGAATTTATCGCCGCGGCCTACTTTTACTCCACATATTGTTTATCAGGCATGTATGGAAACTTGTGTTCAAACCCATCCCTTTCAAAATAAAGCGTGTGTAACAATGCACAACAAATGCAATGCATTAGAACCACTTGATTAAAGTACAGTGTTTTATACTCCTATAGTCAAGCTCTGTGTAGTGTTACAGTGGCCAAAAATATGAAATATACTTGTTAAACAAAATGTCTGCCTTGTTTTTAATGAGTACTTAGGCCAGGGATGTCAAAGTGGTTTTCATTGAGGGCCACATAGCAGTTATGGCTGCCATCAGAGGGCCGCTTGTAACAGTGAATAATGTATGAATTTGATTTAATTATTATTTATATAATTTGTTTTAGGTAGATTTTACAGTAAAAACTTAACATTTACACAATTTTACTGTAAAATATAGTGGGGAGTTTTCATTTTTTACAACATTTTACGGTACATGTAAAAACAGTACCACTGTTTTTTGGGGGGTTTTTACGTAAAAATTAAATTGACATTGTTTTTACAACATTATATTGGTCATGGAAAAACAGTTCAAGTTATTTTTTTATTCTGCCAGTTTTTCTACCGTAAAAACAAATGTATCCTGTTTTTCCATTCATAGTAATACACCGTTAAAAACAACAACCCTAGATTTTACAGTCAAACACTGTCAGCGCAGTCAACATAGTTATTTTAAGTTTTTTTCAATTTGATGGCTAGTTTGCTGTAAAGTTAAGTATTTTCATTTAGACAAAAACATGTTTGGAAAGTATGATGATAATATACTGTAATATTTGTTGCAGTATTGGATACTATTCAAGTTTAAAATGTATGCAATTTCAAGCAGTACATATATTTTTAGTCATAGAGAAGTTTCTTAAGTGCAGAAATTACGACTAAAGTGGTGAAGCTGTATTTTCATTTGAACTTTAATTTTATTGAGAGTTTATTTAGGACAGATATCATGATTTTCATTTGTAATTTATTTAGAATGTATTTATTTTAGCACAACATAGTTTGCAATAAAAAATTGTAAGGAGTTTTAATAAATATCTAAATGTATTTTTTAATGTTTTTTGAGTCTTTTTGGTGATGTTTATTTAAGAAACTTACACAATATTATTTATTATTAATTTTGTTAGAATGTATTTATTTTAGTACAACATAGTTTGCAAAATGTAATAAATAATTGTAAGCGCTAAAGTCATAGAGAAATTTCTTAAGCGCAAAAATTATGACTAAAGTGGTGAAGCTGTATTTTCATTTGAACTTTAATTTTATTGAGAGTTTGTTTAGGAAAGATATCATGATTTTCATTCGATAATTTATTTAGAATTTATTTATTTTAGCACAACATAGTTTGCAAATTGTAATAAATAATTGTAAGAAGTTTTAATAAATATCTAAATGTATTTTTTTTGTTTTTTGAGTCTTTTTGGTGATGTTTATTAAAGAAACATACTCATTACTATAGCTTGTAACAGTGAATAATGTATGAATTTGATTTAATTATTAATTATATCAATTGTTTTAGGTAGATTTTACAGTAAAAACTTAACATTTACACAATTTTACTGTAAAATATAGTGGGGAGTTTTCATTTTTTACAACATTTTACGGTACATGTAAAAACAGTACCACTGTTTTTTGGGGGGGGGTTTACGTAAAAATTAAATTGACATTGTTTTTACAACATTATATTGGTCATGGAAAAATAGTACAAGTTATTTTTTTATTCTGCTAACTTAGCTGCCAGTTTTTCTACCGTAAAAACAAATGTATCCTGTTTTTCCATTCACAGTAATACACCGTTAAAAACAACAACCCTAGATTTTACAGTCAAAAACTGTCAGCGCAGTCAACATAATTATTTTAAGTTTTTTTCAATTTGATGGGTAGTTTGCTGTAAAGTTAAGTATTTTTATTTAGACAAAAACATGTTTGGAAAGTATGATGATAATATACTGTAATATTTGTTGCAATATTGGATACTATTCAAGTTTAAAATGTATGCAATTTCAAGCAGTACATATATTTTTAGTCATAGAGAAGTTTCTTAAGTGCAGAAATTACGACTAAAGTGGTGAAGCTGTATTTTCATTTGAACTTTAATTTTATTGAGAGTTTATTTAGGACAGATATCATGATTTTCATTCGTAATTTATTTAGAATGTATTTATTTTAGCACAACATAGTTTGCAATAAAAAATTGTAAGAAGTTTTAATAAATATCTAAATGTATTTTTTTAATGTTTTTTGAGTCTTTTTGGTGATGTTTATTTAAGAAACTTACACAATATTATTTATTATTAATTTTGTTAGAATGTATTTATTTTAGTACAACATAGTTTGCAAAATGTAATAAATAATTGTAAGCGCTAAAGTCATAGAGAAATTTCTTAAGCGCAAAAATTATGACTAAGTATATAGTATAAGTATAAAGGTTAAAAAAAAAAACGCATCCTCAGCGCATGTGCATAGCATAGATCCAACGAATCGATGACTAAATTAATCGCCAACTATTTTTATAGTCGATTTAATCGATTTAGTTGTTGCAGCCCTAACATTATATTATTATTTATACACCTATAGTATCACAGAGACAGGTTGTTTTTGTGTTACTGTATATATTTGTTTTTCTGAAAAATCCCACTCAATATACTTTGGGTAACAACAGTCAATGTTTATTAGGGCCCGCATGGCCCATTGTAAAAGGAATCCCAACGGGAGTCCTTTTACAATGGGACATAAGGACCTATTGTTTTTCTAAGGTTTTATTATTATTCCGCCGCCTCTTTGAGCACTAATTTGACCCACTTAACATGCTTCAAAACTCACCATATTTGACCCATACATCAGGACCTGCGAAAATTGTCTTTTAATAAAATCTCAAAAGTGCGCTCTAGCGCCCCCTAGAAAGAAAACTGCTTATAACTCCCAGTACGAATGTTGTAGAGACATGAAACAAAAACCTCTATGTAGGGCTCACTTAGCCCTACTTTTCATTAATTAATTTCCTTGGGCAAAAATCAACAGGAAATTGGCAATTCCCCCTTCAAGACAAAAATGTACTAAAAACAGTCACTTTTGCCTCTTTGAGCTGTAATTTGACCCCCTTAACATGCTTCAAAACTCACCGAACTGAACACACACATCAGGACTAGCAGAAATTGCGATCTAATAAAAAAACCTAACCCCAAATTTAAAAATTGCGCTCTACAGCAATTTTGTAATAAAACGGAGAAAAAACTGCTCCTCGGAAGAAAAAAATGACAAAACTGCCTGTAACTCCCACTGGAAAGGTCGGAGAGACATGAAACAAAAACCTCAATGTAGGTCTCACTTAGACCTACATTTCATAAATTGACAACCCCCAGCAAAAATCAACAGGAAGTTTGCTATTCCCCCTTCAAAACAACATTTTTGTAAAAACCGGTCACCTTCCTTCAAAATCTATCTCCTCTGTTTGTTGTTTAGGCTTCAAACTAACACAGGAGAGAGATTGAACCCTTGTGTATAAAAGTATAGAACAGCTTTTTAATACCTGCTCCGGTTTTGATTTTATGACCCTTCAAAGACCCGCTGCACTGATGCTGCTGTTTTTTTAAGATGGCTGCTCAAAAGCAGGAAGCACCAACATGCCCACACAATGCAGACAGGGTAGGTACACTAGACAAAAGTCTTGGGACACTTCAGACTAAAAGTAGACAAAAGTATTGGGACACTTAGGACTAGCACCTGCCAAATACGCGGGCCCGACCAATGCTGCTTGCAGCTTTAATTTATTTTTATTTTTTTAGGGGGGTAACAGTCAATATTTATTTATTTTATTTTATTTTTTTCTTATAAAATAAAAGTGAGATTTTGTTAAACCAAATATTGTGCTTTTTTCCATATACAACAACCTATCTGGATTCGATAAGAGAATCGACAAGGAATCGGTTCGATAAGAGGATTCAATAATGGGCTCGAACTGGATCATTTCTTATCAAACATCATCCCTACATAGAAGTGAATTGTAAAAGGTTATTTTGGGTGGTGTAAGGTACAGCTGAATGAACACCATCGCTTGGCTTTTATTCAAGATTGAACCAAACTAAGTGTTGCAAATGACCTAAAAAGTGTTTTTCTCGCATGCACAGACTGGGAGTCCAGACATATTTGGATGCGTGTGGTCAACATGAAAGCCCCCCTCTTCCTCCCCCTGATGCTCCTGGCCGCCATGTCCCAACCACAAGCCTTCCCCTTCAGCGCCTCTCTGGACGTGGACGTCACCCCCAGGACCACCGTCTTCGTCAAAGGTAACGCGTGTCCTCATTTGAGCGAGTGGCACAGTTTTTTTGCTCCCCCCATCGGCGGTCTCCCAAGTCCTGTCCTAGATGGAGCGTGAGACTCAGGGGGTGCGATGGTGGTGGTGTGACCACAAAGTGCTGAATAGGAGCGTTTTGTCGCTCATCAGCATCTCTGGTCGCCCCGACTCACCTTTTCCCTCCCCTCTCCTTCGGCCCAAAACACTGCGGCAGAAGCAGCTGCGGCGAGGAAGGGAAACTCCGACTGAACCGAGCTCTCGCATCCCCCTCCTCTATGTGGTCCTCTGGGGAGCAGTAGTATTATTAGAGGAGGGCAGGAACAGGCAGAGATGTTGCTGTTCGCAACCATAACACATCAGGGAGATGAAGCAGGGGCCTCATGTATTAAACCTTTGAGATGTATCAAGAGTGGAATGTCACTTCATGTTTCACGTACGCACATTTCTACATGCTAGTGATGTGCGGATCCATGCTGAAAGATCGATACCGCCAATACTCTATGGTCTAATATCCACTGCCAAATCAAAATATAGATACTTCTGATACTAGTTGTTTGAGATAATATATCACCAACAGGAACACAGGTCACTAAATAATTGAGATAGTGTCTAAATCAGTGATTCTTAACCGTTGGGCCGCCAAAAATAATGTTTCTTATTTGTGGTTCAATGGACTGCAGTGGTACTCAGTTGTAATACACTTTTCCACCACTTGTGGCAGTCATGACAATATCAAACAAACAGAAGAAGTCTGGAGCTAAAGTCATAGAGAAGTTTCTTAAGCGCAGAAATTACGACTAAAGTGGTGAAGCAGTGTAATTTTATTGACTGTTTAGTTAGAAATCATACCCTTATTTGTATTATTAAGTATTATTATTTTAGTTATAATTTCATGTATTTTAGTACAACATAGTTTGTAAATTTTAATGAAGTAAGTGCTAAAGTCATAGAGAAGTGTCTTAAGCGCAAAAATTATGACTTAGGTGGTGAAGCTGTATTTTCATTTGCACTGTAATTTTATTGACTGTTTATTTAGGAAATATATGATGATTTGTTTTATTATTTATTATCAATTTAGTTATAATTGTATTCATTTTACCTGGGGATAGGTTGATTGGCAACACTAAATGGTCCCTAGTGTGTGAATGTGAGTGTGAATGTTGTCTGTCTATCTGTGTTGGCCCTGCGATGAGGTGGCGACTTGTCCAGGGTGTACGCCGCCTTCCGCCCGATTGTAGCTGAGATAGGCTCCAGCGCCCCCCGCGACCCCAAAAAAAGGGAATAAGCGGTAGAAAATGGATGGATGGATGTATTTATTTTAGTACATCATAGTTTACAAAATATAATAAATAATTGTAAGCGCTAAAGTCCTAGAGAAGTGTCTTAAGCGCAAAAATTATGACTAAAGTGGTGAAACTGTATTTTCATTTGCAGTGTATTTTTATTGACAGTTTATTTAGAAACCATATCGTGATTTGTATTATTAATAATTTAGTTATAATTTTATGTATTTTAGTATAACATAGTTTGCAAATTTTAATAAATAATTGTAAGCACTAAAGTCATAGAGAAGTGTCTTAAGCGCAAAAATTATGACTAAGGTGGTGAAGCTGTATTTTCATTTGCACTGTAATTTTATTGACTGTTTATTTAGGAAATATATGATGATTTGTTTTATTATTTATTATTAATTTAGTTATAATTGTATTCATTTTACCTGGGGATAGGTTGATTGGCAACACTAAATGGTCCCTAGTGTGTGAATGTGAGTGTGAATGTTGTCTGTCTATCTGTGTTGGCCCTGCGATGAGGTGGCGACTTGTCCAGGGTGTACCCCGCCTTCCGCCCGATTGTAGCTGAGATAGGCTCCAGCGCCCCCCGCGACCCCAAAAAAAGGGAATAAGCGGTAGAAAATGGATGGATGGATGTATTTATTTTAGTACATCATAGTTTGCAAAATATAATAAATAATTGTAAGCGCTAAAGTCATAGAGAAGTTTCTTAAGCGCAAAAATTATGACTAAAGTGGTGAAGCTGTATTTTCATTTGCAGTGTATTTTTATTGACAGTTTATTTAGAAACCATATCATGATTTGTATTATTAATAATTTAGTTATAATTGTATGTATTTTAGTGCAACATAGTTTGCAAATTTTAATAAATAATTGTACGCACTAAAGTCATAGAGAAGTTTCTTAAGTGCAAAAATTATGACTAAATTGGTGAAGCTGTATTTTCATGTGAAGTTTAATTTTATTTAGAGTTTATTTAGGAAACATATCATGATTTCTATTCTTAATTTAGTTAGAATGTATTTATTTTAGCACAACATAGTTTGCAAATTGTAATAAATAATTGTAAGGAGTTTTAATAAATATCTACATTTATTTTTGTATTAGTTTTTAGAGTCTTTTTGGTGATGTTTATTTAAGAAACTTACACATGATTATTTATTATTGATTTTGTTAGAATGTATTTATTTTAGTACAACATAGTTTGCAAAATGTAATAAATTATTGTAAGCAATAAAGACATAGAGAAGTTTCTTAAGTGCAGAAATAACGACTAAAGTGGTGAAGCTGTATTTTCATTTGCACTGTAATTTTATTGACTGTTTAATTAGGAAATATATGATGCTTTGTTTTATTATTTATTATTAATTTAGTTATAATTGTATTTATTTTAATACATCATAGTTTACAAAATATAATAAATAATTGTAAGCGCTAAAGTCACAGAGAAGTTTCTTAAGCGCAAAAATTATGACTAAAGTGGTGAAGCTGTATTTTCATTTGCAGTGTAATTTTATTGACAGTTTATTTAGAAAACATATCGTGATTTGTATTATTAATAATTTAGTTATAATTTTATGTATTTTAGTACAACATAGTTTGTAAATTTTAATAAATAATTGTAAGCACTAAAGTCATAGAGAAGTGTCTTAAGCGCAAAAATTATGACTACGGTGGTGAAGCTGTATTTTCATTTGCACTGTAGTTTTATTGACTGTTTATTTAGGAAATATATGATGATTTGTTTTATTATTAATTTAGTTATAATTGTATTCATTTTACCTGGGGATAGGTTGATTGGCAACACTAAATGGTCCCTAGTGTGTGAATGTGAGTGTGAATGTTGTCTGTCTATCTGTGTTGGCCCTGCGATGAGGTGGCGACTTGTCCAGGGTGTACGCCGCCTTCCGCCCGATTGTAGCTGAGATAGGCTCCAGCGCCCCCCGCGACCCCAAAGGGAATAAGCGGTAGAAAATGGATGGATGGATGGATTATTTTAGTTATAATTTCATGTATTTTATAGTACAACATAGTTTGTAAATTTTAATAAATAATTGTAAGCGCTAAAGTCATAGAGAAGTGTCTTAAGCGCAAAAATTATGACTACGGTGGTGAAGCTGTATTTTCATTTGCACTGTAATTTTATTGACTGTTTATTTAGGAAATATATGATGATTTGTTTTATTATTTATTATCAATTTAGTTATAATTGTATTCATTTTACCTGGGGATAGGTTGATTGGCAACACTAAATGGTCCCTAGTGTGTGAATGTGAGTGTGAATGTTGTCTGTCTATCTGTGTTGGCCCTGCGATGAGGTGGCGACTTGTCCAGGGTGTACCCCGCCTTCCGCCCGATTGTAGCTGAGATAGGCTCCAGCGCCCCTCACGACCCCGAAGGGAATAAGCGGTAGAAAATGGATGGATGGATGGATTATTTTAGTTATAATTTCATGTATTTTAGTACAACATAGTTTGTAAATTTTAATGAATAATTGTAAGCGCTAAAGTCATAGAGAAGTGTCTTAAGCGCAAAAATTATGACTAAGGTGGTGAAGCTGTATTTTCATTTGTACTGTAATTTTATTGACTGTTTAATTAGGAAATATATGATGATTTGTTTTATTATTTATTATTAATTTAGTTATAATTGTATTCATTTTAATACATCATAGTTTACAAAATATAATAATTAATTGTAAGCGCTAAAGTCATAGAGAAGTTTCTTAAGCGCAAAAATTATGACTAAAGTGGTGAAGCTGTATTTTCATTTGCAGTGTCATTTTATTGACAGTTTATTTAGAAACCATATCGGGATTTGTATTATTAATAATTTTGTTATAATTTTATGTATTTTAGTATAACATAGTTTGCAAATTTTAATAAATAATTGTAAGCACTAAAGTCATAGAGATGTGTCTTAAGCGCAAAAATTATGACTAAGGTGGTGAAGCTGTATTTTCATTTGCACTGTAATTTTATTGACTGTTTATTTAGGAAATATATGATGATTTGTTTTATTATTTATTATTAATTTAGTTATAATTGTATTTATTTTAATACATCATAGTTTACAAAATATAATAAATAATTGTAAGCGCTAAAGTCACAGAGAAGTTTCTTAGGAGCAAAAATTATGACTAAAGTGGTGAAGCTGTAATTTCATTTGCAGTGTAATTTTATTGACAGTTTATTTAGAAACCATATCATGATTTGTATTATTAATAATTTAGTTATAATTTTATGTATTTTAGTGCAACATAGTTTGCAAATTTTAATAAATAATTGTAAGCACTAAAGTCATAGAGATGTGTCTTAAGTGCAGAAATAACGACTAAAGTGGTGAAGCTGTATTTTCATTTGCACTGTAATTTTATTGACTGTTTATTTAGGAAATATATGATGATTTGTTTTATTATTTATTATTAATTTAGTTATAATTGTATTTATTTTAGTACATCATAGTTTGCAAAATATAATAATTAATTGTAAGCGCTAAAGTCATAGAGAAGTTTCTTAAGCGCAAAAATTATGACTAAAGTGGTGAAGCTGTATTTTCATTTGCAGTGTATTTTTATTGACAGTTTATTTAGAAACCATATCATGATTTGTATTATTAATAATTTAGTTATAATTGTATGTATTTTAGTGCAACATAGTTTGCAAATTTTAATAAATAATTGTAAGCACTAAAGTCATAGAGAAGTTTCTTAAGTGCAAAAATTATGACTAAATTGGTGAAGCTGTATTTTCATGTGAAGTTTAATTTTATTTAGAGTTTATTTAGGAAACATATCATGATTTCTATTCTTAATTTAGTTAGAATGTATTTATTTTAGCACAACATAGTTTGCAAATTGTAATAAATAATTGTAAGGAGTTTTAATAAATATCTACATTTATTTTTGTATTAGTTTTTAGAGTCTTTTTGGTGATGTTTATTTAAGAAACTTACACATGATTATTTATTATTGATTTTGTTAGAATGTATTTATTTTAGTACAACATAGTTTGCAAAATGTAATAAATTATTGTAAGCAATAAAGACATAGAGAAGTTTCTTAAGTGCAGAAATAACGACTAAAGTGGTGAAGCTGTATTTTCATTTGCACTGTAATTTTATTGACTGTTTAATTAGGAAATATATGATGCTTTGTTTTATTATTTATTATTAATTTAGTTATAATTGTATTTATTTTAATACATCATAGTTTACAAAATATAATAAATAATTGTAAGCGCTAAAGTCACAGAGAAGTTTCTTAAGCGCAAAAATTATGACTAAAGTGGTGAAGCTGTATTTTCATTTGCAGTGTAATTTTATTGACAGTTTATTTAGAAAACATATCGTGATTTGTATTATTAATAATTTAGTTATAATTTTATGTATTTTAGTACAACATAGTTTGTAAATTTTAATAAATAATTGTAAGCACTAAAGTCATAGAGAAGTGTCTTAAGCGCAAAAATTATGACTACGGTGGTGAAGCTGTATTTTCATTTGCACTGTAGTTTTATTGACTGTTTATTTAGGAAATATATGATGATTTGTTTTATTATTAATTTAGTTATAATTGTATTCATTTTACCTGGGGATAGGTTGATTGGCAACACTAAATGGTCCCTAGTGTGTGAATGTGAGTGTGAATGTTGTCTGTCTATCTGTGTTGGCCCTGCGATGAGGTGGCGACTTGTCCAGGGTGTACGCCGCCTTCCGCCCGATTGTAGCTGAGATAGGCTCCAGCGCCCCCCGCGACCCCAAAGGGAATAAGCGGTAGAAAATGGATGGATGGATGGATTATTTTAGTTATAATTTCATGTATTTTATAGTACAACATAGTTTGTAAATTTTAATAAATAATTGTAAGCGCTAAAGTCATAGAGAAGTGTCTTAAGCGCAAAAATTATGACTACGGTGGTGAAGCTGTATTTTCATTTGCACTGTAATTTTATTGACTGTTTATTTAGGAAATATATGATGATTTGTTTTATTATTTATTATCAATTTAGTTATAATTGTATTCATTTTACCTGGGGATAGGTTGATTGGCAACACTAAATGGTCCCTAGTGTGTGAATGTGAGTGTGAATGTTGTCTGTCTATCTGTGTTGGCCCTGCGATGAGGTGGCGACTTGTCCAGGGTGTACCCCGCCTTCCGCCCGATTGTAGCTGAGATAGGCTCCAGCGCCCCTCACGACCCCGAAGGGAATAAGCGGTAGAAAATGGATGGATGGATGGATTATTTTAGTTATAATTTCATGTATTTTAGTACAACATAGTTTGTAAATTTTAATGAATAATTGTAAGCGCTAAAGTCATAGAGAAGTGTCTTAAGCGCAAAAATTATGACTAAGGTGGTGAAGCTGTATTTTCATTTGTACTGTAATTTTATTGACTGTTTAATTAGGAAATATATGATGATTTGTTTTATTATTTATTATTAATTTAGTTATAATTGTATTCATTTTAATACATCATAGTTTACAAAATATAATAATTAATTGTAAGCGCTAAAGTCATAGAGAAGTTTCTTAAGCGCAAAAATTATGACTAAAGTGGTGAAGCTGTATTTTCATTTGCAGTGTCATTTTATTGACAGTTTATTTAGAAACCATATCGGGATTTGTATTATTAATAATTTTGTTATAATTTTATGTATTTTAGTATAACATAGTTTGCAAATTTTAATAAATAATTGTAAGCACTAAAGTCATAGAGATGTGTCTTAAGCGCAAAAATTATGACTAAGGTGGTGAAGCTGTATTTTCATTTGCACTGTAATTTTATTGACTGTTTATTTAGGAAATATATGATGATTTGTTTTATTATTTATTATTAATTTAGTTATAATTGTATTTATTTTAATACATCATAGTTTACAAAATATAATAAATAATTGTAAGCGCTAAAGTCACAGAGAAGTTTCTTAGGAGCAAAAATTATGACTAAAGTGGTGAAGCTGTAATTTCATTTGCAGTGTAATTTTATTGACAGTTTATTTAGAAACCATATCATGATTTGTATTATTAATAATTTAGTTATAATTTTATGTATTTTAGTGCAACATAGTTTGCAAATTTTAATAAATAATTGTAAGCACTAAAGTCATAGAGAAGTTTCTTAAGTGCAAAAATTATGACTAAATTGGTGAAGCTGTATTTTCATGTGAAGTTTAATTTTATTTAGAGTTTATTTAGGAAACATATCATGATTTCTATTCTTAATTTAGTTAGAATGTATTTATTTTAGCACAACATAGTTTGCAAATTGTAATAAATAATTGTAAGGAGTTTTAATAAATATCTACATTTATTTTTGTATTAGTTTTTAGAGTCTTTTTGGTGATGTTTATTTAAGAAACTTACAGATGATTATTTATTATTAATTTTGTTAGAATGTATTTTACTACAACATAGTTTGCAAAATGTAATAAATTATTGTAAGCAATAAAGTCATAGAGAAGTTTCTTAAGTGCAGAAATAACGACTAAAGTGGTGAAGCCGTATTTTCATTTGAACTTTAATTTTATTGAGATATATTTATTTAGGACAGATATCATGATTTTCATTCGTAATTTATTTAGAATGTATTTATTTTAGCACAACATAGTTTGCAATAAAAAATTGTAAGAAGTTTTAATAAATATCTAAATGTATTTTTTTATGTTTTTTGAGTCTTTTTGGTGATGTTTATTTAAGAAACTTACACAATATTATTTATTATTAATTTTGTTAGAATGTATTTATTTTAGTACAACATAGTTTGCAAAATGTAATAAATAATTGTAAGCGCTAAAGTCATAGAGAAATTTCTTAAGCGCAAAAATTATGACCAAAGTGGTGAAGCTGTATTTTCATTTGAACTTTGATTTTATTGAGAGTTTGTTTAGGAAAGATATCATGATTTTTATTCGATAATTTATTTAGAATGTATTAATTTTAGCACAACATAGTTTGTGAATTGTAATAAATAGTTGTAAGAAGTTTTAATGAATAGCTAAATGTATTTTTTTTGTTTTTTGAGTCTTTTTGGTGATGTTTATTTAAGAAAAGTACACAATATTATTTATTATGAATTTTGTTAGAATGTGTTTATATTAGTACAACATAGTTTGCAAAGTGTAGTAAAACATTTTAAGTGCTTAAGTCATAGAGAAGTTTCTTAAGCACAAAAATTATGACCAAAGTGGTGAAGCTGTATTTTAATTTTAACTTAAATTTTATTGAGAGTTTGTTTAGGAAAGATATCATGATTTTTATTCGATAATTTAGTTAGAATGTATTTATTTTAGCACAACATAGTTTGCAAATTGTAATAAATAATTGTAAGAAGTTTTAATAAATATCTAAATGTATTTTTTGTTTTTTGAGTCTTTTTGGTGATGTTTATTTAAGAAACATACTCATTATTATTTATTATGAATTTTGTTAGAATGTGTTTATTTTAGTATAGCATAGTTTGCAAAGTGTAGTAAAACATTTTAAGTGCTTAAGTCATAGAGAAGTTTCTTAAGCGCAATAATTATGACCAAAGTGGTGAAGCTGTATTTTCATTTGAACTTTAATTTTATTGAGAGTTTGTTTAGGAAAGATATCATGATTTTCATTCGATAATTTATTTAGAATTTATTTATTTTAGCACAACATAGTTTGCAAATTGTAATAAATAATTGTAAGAAGTTTTAATAAATGTCTAAATGTATTTTTTTTGTTTTTTGAGTCTTTTTGGTGATGTTTATTAAAGAAACATACTCATTATTATTTTTTATGAATTTTGTTAGAATGTGTTTACTTTAGTACAGCATAGTTTGCAAAGTGTAGTAAAACATTTTAAGTGCTTAAGTAATAGAGAAGTTTCTTAAGCGGAAAAATTATGACCAAAGTGTTGAAGCTGCATTTTCATTTTAACTTTAATTCTATTGAGAGTTTGTTTAGGAAAGATATCATGATTTTTATTCGATAATTTATTTAGAATGTATTCATTTTAGCACAACATAGTTTGCAAATTGTAATAAATAATTGTAAGAAGTTTTAATAAATATCTAAATGTATTTTTTTGTTTTTTGAGTCTTTTTGGTGATGTTTATTAAAGAAACATACTCATTATTATTTTTTATGAATTTTGTTAGAATGTGTTTACTTTAGTACAGCATAGTTTGCAAAGTGTAGTAAAACATTTTAAGTGCTTAAGTAATAGAGAAGTTTCTTAAGCGCAAAAATTATGACCAAAGTGTTGAAGCTGCATTTTCATTTTAACTTTAATTCTATTGAGAGTTTGTTTAGGAAAGATATCATGATTTTTATTCGATAATTTATTTAGAATGTATTCATTTTAGCACAACATAGTTTGCGAATTGTAATACATAATTGTAAGAAGTTTTAATAAATATCTAAATGTATTTTTTTATGTTTTTTGAGTCTTTTTGGTGATGTTTATTTAAGAAACGTACACATTATTATTTATTATGAATTTTGTTAGAATTTATTTTAGTACAGCATAGTTTGCAAAGTGTAGTAAAACATTTTAAGTGCTTAAGTCAGTTTCTTAAGCGCAATAATTATGACCAAAGTGGTGGAGCTGTATTTTCATTTGCACTGTAATTTTTATTGACAGTTTATGTAGGAAAAAATAACATCTTTATTATTTATTATTCATTTAGTTAGAATTTATTTATTTTAGCACAACATAGTTTGCAAATTGTAATAGATAATAAGGAAACATTTTTGGGTTTTTTGTCCCAACTAAGAGGAACATTTTGAAGGTGGAATGGTTGAAAAATTTGGACTGGGAAGACTTTCAGCAAGAGGTGAAAATAGGGCTTTGGAAAACCGGGAATTCTGGGAGTTCCTGGAATTGTTTTGAACTTGTAAAATGGTAGTTTGATGGTCCAAGGCCAGTGGAGTGTGTGGATGGTGGAGTGGTTCTAATCGGATGACAAATGTGGGAGTTGTGCAAGTTCGAAAAATGACCCGGAAAACGGGGAATTTTTCAACGATTCCTGGTCGAGCCGAACATTTTGATACTTGAACGGGGACGGAACCTAATGTGTGTGAATGCTTGGACATTGCCACAATAACTACAAGAAATATACGGTGCACCAGCAGATACCCACTCAAACATTATGTAAACAACTCCCAACATTGATTGATTGAAACTTTTATTAGTAGATAATTTGACCCCCTTAACATGCTTCAAAACTCCCCGAACTGAACACACACATCAGGACTGGCAAAAATTGCGATCTAATAAAAAAACCTAACCCCAAATCTCAAAATTGTGCTCTAGCGCAATTTTTTAATGAAACGCACAAAAAACTGCTCCTCGGATGAAAAAACTGACAAAACTGCCTGTAACTCCCACTGGGAAGGTCGGAGAGACATGAAACAAAAACCTCTATGTAGGTCTCACTTAGACCTACATTTCATAAATTTACAACCCCCAGCAAAAATCAACAGGAAGTTTGCTATTCCCCCTTCAAAACAAATTTTTTGTAAAAACCGGTCACCTTCCTTCAAAAACGAGCTCCTCTGAGCACGTTTGTCGTTTCGCCTTCAAACTAACACAGGAGAGAGATTGAACCCTTGTGATTACAATGACAGAAGCGCTTTTTTTCTAACTGCTCCGGTTTTGATTTTATGACCCTTCAAAGACCCGCTGCGCTGCTGTTTTTTTAAGATGGCTGCTTAAAAGCAGGAAGCACCAACGTGCCCACACAATGCAGACAAGGTAGGTACACTAGACAAAAGTCTTGGGACACTTCAGACTAAAAGTAGACAAAAGTATTGGGACGCTTATGACTATCACTGGACAAAAGTATTGGGACATTTAGGACTAGCACCTGCCAAATACGCGGGCCCGATCAACGCTGCTTGCAGCTTTAATTATTATTATATTCTTACAGGGGGAAACAACAGTAAAAATTTAAGAAAAATAGCCCAAAAAATTGTAACATAATGAGAAAAAGCTGAAATGTTCTAATAAATAATAATAATGTAATTAGCCACTTTATAATACAAAGCTGACACTTTTTTGTCTTTAAATATAAAGTATATTATATCTGTATTTAGCATTTTCGAATAGATAAAAAAAAACAAAAAACGTGCAGAGGGCTTTTCTATTTTTGACAATTTTCCAAGATTGTATTAATAACTTCAAATCACGAATTCAATGGGAAGATTTCATCATGTGGCACAAGAATATTGAGAACCTCACTATTTGGTTGTACACGTTCTTTCCACATCAATTAGACATTCCACTAATTGTCCTTGACCTACTGGCTGGCTGGGTGCATGAGTGCATGAGGCGTACCCTCGCTGCCCGGCGGTCACACATGTCAGTCAGTGCGTGTGTAGTCAAGGACGTGCTGCAGAGCATCACCCACAATGGGAGGCCTCCTAGCAAGCCTGAGTGCAGAATGATTCTGGCAAAGGTCCAGATGATCCATCCTTGAAAACCTCCTGGAAGTCCTGCTGTCTTTAAAAGCTTCTTCACGTGCTGGTTGAGTCTCTTTATTGTTTGCACGACCTTCCCATCCTTGCACTGACCTGCTTCTGCCTCTGCCGCCCAGACGTGAAGTCATGAAATATTGATGAAAGATGCAAAGTCCACTGGGGATTTAAAAAAAACCCATCCATAACCTCATAGGAATCAGTGCGGAATTTGCTGCTGGTATCCCAGAG
This sequence comes from Nerophis lumbriciformis, assembly GCF_033978685.3. Taxonomy (NCBI): domain Eukaryota; kingdom Metazoa; phylum Chordata; class Actinopteri; order Syngnathiformes; family Syngnathidae; genus Nerophis; species Nerophis lumbriciformis. Next base: position 22,829,359 of record NC_084586.2, on the reverse strand, counting down.
TAGGACTGGGCCATATGTACCGAAACTGATATTTTTAGGTATACCATATATCAGTGTTTTTCAACCTTTTCTGAGCCAAGGCACATTTTTTTCATTGAAAAAATCCTGAGGCACACCACCAGGAGAAAACATACCTGCCAACTACTCCGGTTTTCCCGTAATTAGTACGGTTTTCATCAACCTATTCCGGGTTACGGTTGCAGTGATAAAAAAATACGTTTTTTCCATCCATCCATCTATCCATCTTCTTCCGCTTATCCGAGGTCGGGTCACGGGGGCAGCAGCTTAAGCAGGGAAGCCCAGACTTCCCTCTCCCCAGCCACTTCGTCCAGCTCCTCCCGGGGGATCCCGAGGCGTTCCCAGGCCAGCCGGGAGAGATAGTCTTCCCAGCGTGTCCTGGGTCTTCCCCGTGGCCTCCTACCGGTCGGACGTGCCCGAAACACCTTCCTAGGGAGGCGTTCGGGTGGCATCCTGACCAGATGCCCGAACCACCTCATCTGGCTCCTCTCGATGTGGAGGAGCAGCGGCTTTACTTTGAGCTCCCCCCGAATGACAGAGCTTCTCACCCTATCTCTAAGGGAGAGACCCGCCACCCGGCGGAGGAAACTCATTTCGGCCGCTTGTACCCGTGATCTTGTCCTTTCGGTCATGACCCAAAGCTCATGACCATAGGTGAGGATGGGAACGTAGATCGACCGGTAAATCGAGAGCTTTGCCTTCCGGCTCAGCTCCTTCTTCACCACAACGGATCGATACAGCGTCCGCATTACTGAAGACGCCGCACCGATCCGCCTGTCGATCTCACGATCCACTCTTCCCCCACTCGTGAACAAGACTCCGAGGTACTTGAACTCCTCCACTTGGGGCAAGATCTCCTCCCCAACCCGGAGATGGCACTCCACCCTTTTCCGGGAGAGAACCATGGACTCGGACTTGGAGGTGCTGATTCCCATCCCAGTCGCTTCACACTCGGCTGCGAACCGATCTAGCGAGAGCTGAAGATCTTGGCCAGAGGAAGCCATCAGGACCACATCATCTGCAAATAGCAGAGACCTAATCCTGCAGCCACCAAACCAGATCCCCTCAACGCCTTGACTGCGCCTAGAAATTCTGTCCATAAAGGTTATGAACAGAATGTGTGACAAAGGGCAGCCTTGGCGGAGTCCAACCCTCACTGGAAACGTGTCCGACTTACTGCCGGCAATGCGGACCAAGCTCTGACACTGATCATACAGGGAGCGAACCGCCACAATAAGACAGTCCGAAACCCCATACTCTCTGAGCACTCCCCACAGGACTTCCCGGGGTACACGGTCGAATGCCTTCTCCAAGTCCACAAAGCACATGTAGACTGGTTGGGCAAACTCCCATGCACCCTCAAGGACCCTGCCGAGAGTATAGAGCTGGTCCACAGTTCCACGACCAGGAAACTGTGGACCAGCTCTATACGGTTTTTCATTAATTAAAAAAAATATTTAAAAAAAAGTTTTATTCACGAAATCGCGTAACAACAATGACAATCGACACTGCTTCCCGTAACTTCCTATCGAGCCATTCCGAATGCCATGCGCGAGGCTATTTATAGCACCGCTGCCAAGCACGAGGCACCAGTTGCCATTGTTTCCAAACGAGCGAACGATCATGGAATCAGCCGGAGAAAAATAGCAAACGAGTCTTAAACCCGAAAAGAAAACTGCAGTCATTCCGTGAAGAATATTCAAAAGCCTATCCGGGAATAATTATCCGTTCCAAAAAGGGTGAAAACTACGCGAATTGCACCTTGTGCAGACAAGATTTTTCGATCGGACACGGAGGAATTAGCGATGTAAAAGACCACGTTGGGACAAAAAAACACAAGTCTAATGCCGTTGCTAGCGATACAAGTGGAAAACTTTCAACGTTTTTCGTCGCCCAAACAGATTCTTTGGATGTGATAAATGCCGAAGTTTTATTTACGGAGGCAATAATTGAGCACGGACTTCCAATCGCACTGGCTGATCACATGGGACAGTTATTTCGGAAAATGTTTCCCGACTCGAAAATCGCCAAAAAATATGGATGTGGTCGAACCAAAACATCAAACATTATTCAGTATCTTGGAACAGAATCCTCAAAAAGTATCGCCGATGTCATGAAGACGGAACCATTTAGCATGTCGACTGACGGCAGCACCGATTATGACCATGTAAAACTGTACCCCATTTGTGTTCGATATTTCGATGACGTCATTGGAAAAGTATTGTCAGTACTTCTGTCTTTGAGGGAATGCAATACGGCTTCCACAGGCGAAAACATTTACAAAATACTCGCAGAAGAAATAGACTCAAACGAAATTCCTTGGCAGAATTTGGTTTGCTTTGCTGCCGATAATGCTGCAGTGATGATGGGATCTAAAAAAGGTGTTGCAGCTTTCATTACGGAAATGTCTCCTTCGGTTTACATCGCCGGTAAGTACAGTTCGTAGCATAAAAAAACTCACAAAACATACAATTTTAAGTAAATCTTTTATTACATAAACAATAAATCAAATCAAAAATAATTTCTGTGTACAGTATATCTTTTTATTTGGGATAACGATAACATGTTCAAAACAAGTAACATATAACTATCATACTATTCTATTACTCTTTATTAATTTGAAAAATGTCGTCATGAAGTTTTATATGATTTTTGCTGTAATATTTTTGTTTTGAAAAGTCACTGTGACTGATAGAAAAGTGATGGTTTTAGCAACATTTTAACCTGTCTGAATGCTAATAATCATTTTGCGTCGTACGCCCCCCTGAACCCCCCACCTGATGGTTTGGGTTGGTTTGGTTTGCATTTCCTTTGGAAATCGAGGTCCCAGAGTCTGGAGGAAGACAGGAGAGGCACAGGATCCACGTTGCCTGAAGTCTAGTGTAAAGTTTCCACCATCAGTGATGGTTTGGGGTGCCATGTCATCTGCTGGTGTCGGTCCACTCTGTTTCCTGAGATCCAGGGTCAACGCAGCCGTCTACCAGCAAGTTTTAGAGCACTTCATGCTTCCTGCTGCTGACCTGCTCTATGGAGATGGAGATTTCAAGTTCCAACAGGACTTGGCGCCTGCACACAGCGCAAAATCTACCCGTGCCTGGTTTACGGACCATGGTATTTCTGTTCTAAATTGGCCCGCCAACTCCCCTGACCTTAGCCCCATAGAAAATCTGTGGGGTATTGTGAAAAGGAAGATGCAGAATGCCAGAGCCAAAAACGCAGAAGAGTTGAAGGCCACTATCAGAGCAACCTGGGCTCTCATAACACCTGAGCAGTGCCAGAAACTCATCGACTCCATGCCACGCCGCATTAACGCAGTAATTGAGGCAAAAGGAGCTCCAACCAAGTATTGAGTATTGTACATGCTCATATTTTTCATTTTCATACTTTTCAGTTGGCCAACATTTCTAAAAATCCCTTTTTTGTATTAGCCTTAAGTAATATTCTAATTTGGGACACACAGAATTTTGGATTTTCATTTGTTGCCACTTCAAATCATCAAAATTAAATGAAATAAACATTTGAATGCATCAGTCTGTGTGCAATGAATAAATATAATGTACAAGTTACACCTTTTGAATGCAATTACTGAAATAAATCAAGTTTTTCAAAATATTCTAATTTACTGGCTTTTACCTGTACATCTTCAACTTGCACACGTACGTGACAGCAAGGCATACTTGGTCAACAGCCACACAGGTTACACTGACGGTGGTCATATAAAACAACTTTAACACTCTTACTAATAATGCGCCACACTTTGAACCAAAACCAAACAAGAATGACAAACACATTTCGGGAGAACATCTGCACCTTAACACAACATAAACACAACAGAACAAACACCCAGAATCCCATGCAGCCCTGACTCTTCCGGGCTACATTATACACCCCTGCTACCACCAAACCCCGCCCCCACCCCAACCCTGCTCCCTCACACATCAACCCCCCCCCCTCCCCCTTCCCCCCCTCTGTGCGTCGGTTGAGGTGGGCGGGGTTTGGTAGCGGGGGTGTATAATGTATCCCGGAAGAGTTAGGGCTGCATGGGATTCTGGGTATTTGTCCTGTTGTGTTTATGTTGTGTTACTGTGCAGATGTTCTCCCGAAATGTGTTTGTCATTCTTGTTTGGTGTGGGTTCACAGTGTGGCGCATTATTAGTAAGAGTGTTATAGTTGTTTTTTTTATACCGCCACCGTCAGTGTAACCTGTGTGGTTGTTGAGCAAGTATGCCTTGCTGTCACCTACGTGAGCAAGCGGAAACACCATACAACGTGTGGCTGATCAGGCACGCTGGATGTAGCGGGTGCTATATGCTGTATCATGACGCTGACAAGCGCCATTCATTTAAAACCCGCGTGCCGCACCAGCTTTCATATTCCATATAAGGGTGTGGGCAGCGTGTCTGAGACCCCTGGTTTATATATGGCACAAAGCAAAAAGAAAACTTTGTATGCAGTGTTATTTCAAAAAAATTTTGCGGCTCCCATTGGTTTCTATAATTTGCGAAACTGGTCAAAATGGCTCTTTGACTGGTAAAGGTTGCCGACCCCTGACCTATGTGAACAAGTCATTACCTGTGGTTGTCCCTTTAATTGACTGCATGGCTGCCAGCTCCTTCGCGGTTTGAAAGTCTGAAGTTATCCCACGTAAGAAGATGAGCAGCTGGGCGGTGTCACGTACATCGCAGCTCTCATCCAAAGCCAGCGAAAAACAGTCAAAGTCGGCTGTTCTGTTCTTCAGCTGAAGCTCCAAGTTTCCAGCGATGGTCTCAACCCGCCTCGTTACAGTGCGTCAGGAGAGTGACACGTTCTCAAATGCGCCCCTCTTCTCCGGGCATATCAGTGCAACAGAGTCCAATAAGCACTCCTTAATAAACTCTCTGTCAGAAAACGCCTTACTTTTTCTGGCGATTTTGTGAAAAATGACGAAACTTGTCCTGACCGCTGCATCTTTGGGGGGGTGAAATTTGGCAAAAAGTCCTTGTTGGGTTTGCAGTTTTACCATCAGTAAAACGCGGGCCCTACAGGGACGCACAAATGCCCAGGTCTGCTCTAACCACTAGGCCACTGAGTAGGTTCCTAGCTGCGTGCCGCCATTGTTGTTTGAATCAAACAGTCGCTACGTCACATCTATGAAACCCCGCCCGGCGATCCTGATTGGTTCATTATTTTTTCGCTATCTTGAAGGAGTTTGCATTGCCCTCGATCCCGGATCCTTGTGTGGAGCTCAGCCAACTACAAGGATCTGGCCAGAGTCAGGTTGTCAGGACTTGATCTTGGGAGTTTGCTTTTCCGGGATGCAACGGAAAGTTGGCTCGGGCGAGACGGGAATGAAGGTACATGATTTATTTATATTTATCAAAAAAAAGGAATAAACGAAAAGCGCGCACAGTGGCGGAGAAACAAAACTAGACTATAAACACAAAACTTGCACATTGGCAGAAACTATGAACAATTAAACAAAACTTGCAAACTATGGCTTGAATAAAGAAAACTTACTTGGCATGGACAAAAAAGGAGCAGCGTGAACGATGGACATGAAAAGAAGTATCAGGCATGGACAGAGCATAAATGTGGTGTGTAATACGGGGATGTCGTCAGGACGAACAACAGAAAATGAATGAACTTAAATACTATGGACATGATTAGTGAAAGCAGGTGCGTGACTCAAAACGTGAAACAGGTGCGTGACGTGACAGGTGAAAACTAATGGTTGCTATGGTGACAAACCAGAGTGCACAATGAGTCCAAACGTGGAACAGGTGAAACTAATGGGTAATCATGCAAACAAGACAAGGGAGTGAAAAGCCAGAAACTAAACTAAACATGACTTAAAACAAAATATGATTACACAGACATGACACAGGTTAGAATAAAACCAACATTTTGTTTACTTATAACTGACAGATCTGAAGTTGATGTAGAGATTTAAAGGGGAACATTATCACCAGACCTATGTAAGCGTCAATATATACCTTGATGTTGCAGAAAAAAGACCATATATTTTTTTAACCCATTTCCCAACTCTAAATGGGGGAATTTTGGCGAATTAAACGCCTTTCTAATATTCGCTCTCGGAGCGATGACGTCACATCGGGAAGCAATCCGCCATTTTCTCAAACACCGAGTCAAATCAGCTCTGTTATTTTCCGTTTTTTTCGACTGTTTTCCGTACCTTGGAGACATCATGCCTCGTCGGTGTGTTGTCGGAGGGTGTAACAACACCAACAGGGACGGATTCAAGTTGCACCAGTGGCCCAAAGATGCCAAAGTGGCAAGAAATTGGACGTTTGTTCCGCACACTTTACCCACGAAAGCTATGCTACGACAGAGATGGCAAGAATGTGTGGATATCCTGCGACACTCAAAGCAGATGCATTTCCAACCATAAAGTCAAAGAAATCTGCCGCCAGACCCCCATTGAATCTGCCGGAGTGTGTGAGCAATTCAGGGACAAAGGGCCTCGGGAGCACGGCAAGCAATGGCGGCAGTTTGTTCCTGCAGACGAGCGAGCTAAACCCCCTATCGACCCTAGGTTCCTTGGCCTGCTGACATCAACTCCAAAACTGGACAGATCAGCTTTCAGGAAAAGAGAGCGGATGAGGGTATGTCTACAGAATATATTAATTGATGAAAACTGGGCTGTCTGCACTCTCAAAGTGCATGTTGTTGCCAAATGTATTTCATATGCTGTAAACCTAGTTCATAGTTGTTAGTTTCCTTTAATGCCAAACAAACACATACCAATCGTTGGTTAGAAGGCGATCGCCGAATTCGTCCTCGCTTTCTCCCGTGTCGCTGGCTGTCGTGTCGTTTTCGCTTGCATACGGTTCAAACCGATATGGCTCAATAGCTTCAGTTTCTTCTTCAATTTGGTTTTCGCTACCTGCCTCCACACTACAACCGTCCGTTTCAATACATGCGTAATCTGTTGAATCGCTTAAGCCGCTGAAATCCGAGTCTGAATCCGAGCTAATGTCGCTATAGCTTGCTGTTCTTTCCGCCATGTTTGTTTGTGTTGGCATCACTATGTGACGTCACAGGAAAATGGACGGGTGTTAGAGATGTGCGGATAGGTAATTATTTCATCCGCAACCGCATCAGAAAGTCGTCAACCATCCGCCATCCACCCGATGTAACATTTGATCAGAACCGCACCCGCCCGCACCCGCCCGTTGTTATATATCTAATATAGACGAGGCATTAGTGAGGTTATAAAGCTTTTGCCTGTTAAAGAAAGGAGACTGATCCAATGCAGTGCAGACATTCGCGTGCCACGCTGTCACGACCCAGACGCACACCAGTGCGCAATCATATGGGAGCCGCGCTGAGCGCACCTCCAAGCACGTCTCGCTGCCGGCGACGGCCGGGTATGTGCCCGACGCTCCAGCGCCATCCATTTTCAGGGCTAGTTGATTCGGCAGGTGGGTTGTTACACACTCCTTAGCGGGTTCCAACTTCCATGGCCACCGTCCTGCTGTCTATATCAACCAGGGTGAGCCCCACCCCTTTCGTGAGCGCACTGCGCGCGGTGTGACCCCTGTTACGCGCCACCGGCAACAGGGGTGGCGGGCAGGTAAGCTGCGCGGGCGGAGCGCGCGGAGTGACCCCTGTTACGAGCCCCCGGCCACGGGGGTGGCGGGCAGGTAAGCTGCTTACCTGCTGCGCGTGACGCCGGCCGCGGCGAAGGCGGACGAGGCGGGGTGTCGGTGCGGTGGTGACCCTGGACGTGCGTCGGGCCCTTCTCGCGGATCGCCTCAGCTACGGCTCCCGGTGGGGCCCTCTCGGGGGAAGGGGCCTCGGTCCCGGACCCCGACGAGGCGTCCCTTCTCCGCTCCGTAAAAGTGTCCATCTCTTTTCTTTTTTCTTCTTCTGTTGTGGCATATGCAGCAGGTGCCTGCTCGTTTTTCGTATGTGGGTAACAACATTTAACTATGTATATATATTTCCCAATTGGTTTAACTGCCACCCGCCTGAATCTATTTAAAATCTAATTTTTTTTTATTTCAACCGCCCGACCCGACCCGCGGATAAAATCTAATTTTTTTTTATTTCATCCGCCCGATCCGCGGATAATCCGCGGACTCCGCGGTTGTGCCCGCAAACCGCGCATCTCTAACGGGTGTATATAACGATGGTTAAAATCAGGCACTTTGAAGCTTTTTTTAGGGATATTGCGTGATGGGTAAAATTTTGAAAAAACTTCGAAAAATATAATAAGCCACTGGGAACTGATTATTTAATGGTTTTAACAATTCTGAAATTGTGATAATGTTCCCCTTTAAGTGATGAAAGTAAACAAAAAAATACTTTTATGAGTGGTGTACTTTTGGATCCCCAATAGCTTTTAATACATTAAGTTTCAAGTTTTATTCACAATACCATATAACAAATACAATAGTAGTGAAATATCATCATTTAAAGATGTTGGTACATGAAAGGGTCCCCCAAATAAGCTAGAAGAAGCTTTTGACAGGGGGTCCAGAGGATAGAATATACATGGAATGATGGAACATGGTAGCAAGTACAACAACAAAAAACAAAACAAAAAACAACGCTATATGATTAACACAAGATAATAGTACTAAAGCAAGCATACACATACATACATACACTCATTCAACCATGCAAAACCCAACAGTAGTCTACCCCACATGAGGCATTAAATATAGGTGGTTAATAGATAAGTTTTTAGTTTCTTTTTGAAGTTGGAGAATGGATACAGCATCTTGAGGCTCTCATTAAGCCGGTTCCAAATCTTTGGTCCCCTGCATACAACACTTGGAGCGGTACAATCCAGTAAACCATGTTTCCCTGATATCAGATCTAAGTTAGGAGTGTTGTGGGCATGCTGGGGATGGTAGATAGGAACCAAGCTACAGAGCCTTAAATTCAGCCTGTAAATGACTTGATAGGTTAAACAAGCATTTTGATAAATATTGAACTCTGTCAGTCTTAAGAGATGATAATTATGGAATAGATGTGGAGTGGGGGCATTAAACTTGGACCATGACAGGGCCCGTATCATTTTCTTTTGCATGGATTCTAATTTGTGGAGGTAGGTAGGGAAGGTGTTACACCAGATGACATTACAGTAGTTTAGATGTGCTTCAAAGAGAGTTTTATATAGTGTGAGTAGAGCATAAAGAGGAAGATAATGACGAAGGTGAAAGAACAGGCCAACATATTTGGATAATTTGTTTAACAGATGGCTAATGTGACATTTGAAATTGAGGTATTCGTCAATGATGACCCCCAGGAATTTTGTGGAGTACACTCTCTGTATTTCCTGCCCATTGATGTTGATATGGCAGTGCTCAGTATTTGTCCGCTTTTTATTAGAACGAAATAGAATAAAATTTGTTTTATTTACATTAAGTGAGAGCTTATTGCATTTGAACCAGGAATCTACTTTCACAAGCTCTGAATTGACAGTTACTTGTAGATGGTGTAGGCTCCTGTGTGAGGTAAACAAATTTGTATCGTCAGCAAAAATTATTTTATGAAAAGTTTCGGAGGAGTTTACAAAATCATTTACCGTATTTTCCGCACCATAAGGCGCCCTGGGTTAAAAGCCGCGCCTTCAATGAACGGCATATTTCAAAACTTTGTCCACCAATAAGCCGCCCGGTGTTGTAAGCCGCATCTAACTGCGCTAAAGGAATGTCAAAAAAACAGTCAGATAGGTCAGTCAAACTTTAATAATATATTAAAAACCAGCGTTCTAACAACTCTGTTCACTCCCAAAATGTACGCAAATGTGCAATCACAAACATACGTATATCAACATGGACAGAGCTGCGTGAAAAAAGCCACCCGGCCTCTTCGCGTAAACTTAAACTTACCTTAACCACTCGCTCATCTTTTCTTCATCCATCCCTTCGAGTTAGCTTTTATGATGACACCGGCTGGAAAGGTCTCTTTTGGCAAGGTCTTCCTTTTGAATATCACCATGGGTGGAAGTTTCTGGCCATTAGCATGGCAAGCTAGAACCACAGTGAAGGATGACTTCTCATTCCCTGTGGTGCGAATATTCACCGTACGTGCTCCCGTTGTATCCAGAATTGGAATCAGAATCAGCTTTATTGTCATTACGCAAGGTAACGAGATTGAGGCCATTCCATACAGTGCGATGTGTGCATGCTAGAAAAACAATGTGCAAATATATAGAAATATAAAAAATGTAGAAGTGCAATGAATATGGTGTGAAATGAATATATACATGAAAAAACAAAACAAAAACAGGGTGGTTGGTGGAATGGGTTATTGCACCGAAGAGAAGGCAGTTATGAGGGACAATGGGGCAGTCCGTTCAGGATGGTTATGGCCCTGGGGAAGAAGCTGTTCTTTAGCCTGTTTGTTTTGGTTTTAATGCACCTGTAGCGCTTCCCAGAGGGCAGCAGGTGGAACAGGTCAGAGCCAGGGTGGGTGCTGTCCTTGATGATGGCACTGGCTTTGTTGAGGCAGCGGGAGGTGTAGATGTCCGTCAGAGAGGGGAGAGGGCGGCCGATGATCTTCTGAGCCGTCTTGACCACTCTTTGCAGCCTCTCCCTGTCTGCTGCAGTGCAGCTGCCGTACCATACCGTAATACAGTAGGTCAGCAGGCTCTCGATGGACGAGCGGTAGAAGGTCAGCAGCAGGTCAGGCTTCAGGTTGTACTTCCCGAGGACTCTAAGGAAGTGTAGCCGCTGCTGAGCCTTCTTGATGATTGATGTGGTGTTGACTGTCCAGGAGAAGTCATTAGAGATGTGGACTCCAAGGTACCACAGTGCGGTTCACAGGAATATCAGTTGCTGTGAAATAGTAATCCGTGTGCGGATGGAGAGATTGCGTCTTTTCATGAACCGGATCCTTGTCGCTTAGTAGGAGCCATTTTGTGGTATTTACAGATGTAAACACACGAAGGAAATGAAACGTACGGTATATCCGCGCGCTTTTTCTTCTTCTACGCGGGCGGGTTGTTGCTTACAGTAGAAGAAGAAGCGCTTCCTGTTCTATGGGGGCGGGTGCTTACCTTGGCGGTTGCTTGCGTAGAAGAAGAAGCGCTTCCTGTTCTACCGGGAAAAAAGATGGCGGCTGTTTACCGAAGTTGCGAGATCGAAACTTTATGAAAATGAATCGTAATATTAATCCATATATAAAGCGCACCGGGTTAAAAGCCGCACTGTCAGCTTTTGAGTAAATTTGTGGTTTTTAGGTGCGGCTAATAGTGCGGAAAATACGGTATGTATAGGATAAAAAGGAGAGGCCCCAAGATGGATCCCTGGGGAACCCCATAATTTATGGTCATACAGGGTGAATTGTGATCATTAGTGATCACAATTGTGATCATTTAGTGTGATTCATTTTTGAACACTTTGGACAACCCCTGCCTTAAATGTTACGCAATAAGTCTTCTGCCTTAAATGTTACGCAATAAGTCTTCTTCTTGGTGGTCATGATTACGTCATCGTTTGCATGAAAATGACAACTGCTGACAGCCGTGACGCCGTCACAAGTGTCAGTCTCCTTCCTCCCGGAGTCTCTTCTTTGTGTCGCACACTCACTGACCTGCTGTGAGTCACACACAAACACACACACACACACACACACACACACACTGAGGCTTTACCATCATCCAGACCCAACATGGAGGATTCTTGTGTCAGTAGTCGCCACCTGCCATGGATCAACTGTCCACCTGTCAAACTCCAACACAAACACACACACACACACACACACACACACACACACACACACACACACACACACACACACACAGACTTCAATGAAGTGTGTGATCACCAGCACTGTTACTTTTACCAGTAATGAGTAATCTCATTACTTTTTAGTACGTATGATGTAACTTGACACGCTACTTTTGGTGTGGTTGTATGTAGAGATGTCTTATAATATCGGACTGCCGATATTATCGGCCGATAAATGCTTTAAAATGTAATATCGGAAATTATCGGTATCGGTTTCAAAAAGTAAAATGTATGACTTTTTAAAAGGCCGCTGTGTACACGGACGTAGGGAGAAGTACAGAGCGCCAATAAACCTTTGCGTGCCGGCCCAGTCACATAATATCTACGGCTTTTCACACACACAAGTGACTGCAAGGCATACTTGGTCAACAGCCATACAGGTTACACTGAGGGTGGCCGTATAAACAAGTTTAACACTGTTACAAATATGCGCCACACTGTGAACCCACACCAAACAAGAATGACAAAGACATTTCGGGAGAACATCCGCACCGTAACACAACATAAACACAACAGAACAAATACCCAGAACTCCTTGCAGTACGAACTCTTCCGGGACGCTACAATATACACCCCCCGCTACCCCCCAAACCCCCCCCTACCTCAACCCCGCCCACCTCACCCTCCTCATGCTCTCTCAGGGAGAGCATGTCCCAAATGCCAAGCTGCTGTTTTGAGGCATGTTAAAAAAAATAATGCACTTTGTGACTTCAATAATAAATATGGCAGTGCCATGTTGGCATTTTTTTCCATAACTTGAGTTGATTTATTTGGGGAAACCTTGTTACATTGTTTAATGCAGTGGTTCTCAAACTTTTTTTGTCATCCCCCACTTTGGACAAGGGGGAGTTTTCAAGCCCCACCTGCCCCCATCGCCCCAACAGAGCGCTAATGCCAAGCTTTAACATTTTCAAATTTATTGAACATCAAGTTGTATACATTCAAACTCAATAACATAAAATAACATCAAGTTCAATAATAAAAAAAAAATAAATGTGCAGCTGTGGTATAACTTGCATCAAGTTCAATAATAAATAAAATAACTTCCATCAAGTTCAATAATAAATACAATAAAAGTGTTATAACTTGCATCAAGTTCAATAATAAATTAAAAAAAGTGTTATAACTTGCATCAAGTTCAATAATAAATCAAAAAAAGTGTTATAACTTGCATCACGTTCAATAATAAATCAAAAAAAGTGTTATAACTTGCATCAAGTTCAATAATAAATCAAATAAAAGTGTTATAACTTGCATCAAGTTCAATAATAAATCAAAAAAAGTGTTATAACTTTCATCAAGTTCAATAATAAATCAAATAACTTGTATCAAGTTCAATAATAAATCAAAAAAAGTGTTATAACTTGCATCAAGTTCAATAATAAATCAAAAAAAGTGTTATAACTTGCATCAAGTTCAATAATAAATCAAATAACTTGCATCAAGTTCAATAATAAATCAAAAAAAGTGTTATAACTTGCATCAAGTTCAATAATAAATCAAAAAAGTGTTATAACTTGCATCAAGTTCAATGATAAATAAAACAAAAGTGTTATAACTTGCATCAAGTTCAATAATAAATCAAAAAAGTGTTATAACTTGCATCAAGTTCAATAATAAATCAAATAAAAGTGGTAGAACTTGCATCAAGTTCAATAATAAATCAAATAACTTGCATCAAGTTCAATAATAAATAAAATAAAAGTGCCACTTTGCAATCTCTGCACACACAAAAAAGGAGGAGCTATGCATTTGGCAAGACAGGGCAAGTGACAGCACTTTGCCCCAGGAGAGCCACCTTGCTTCACTGTGAAACAGCACGGCTGTATGATCAGCTCACATTTCCTCACACAGTGCAGAGAACAGTCGCGCTTTCAGTGGTCGTGTTTTGATCAAATTTACCGCGCTCACAACATCTGTTAAAACCTCCATTGAGTTCGGGGCTGAGCTGCCTTGACGCGAGTGCTTCCCGGTGAATGACACAGTGCGTGCCCGTCACATTTTTGTTTCTCTGCAGGTGCTGGCTCTGGCTCGACGACCTTTGAGGTGCGAGTCACAAATGTATATATTTGTGTAATTGTGGTCCACACATTAGCCTGCTACCCATCCGCGCGAAAGTTTGTTCCGCTTAGCCCCGCCCCCATTAGTTACTGTTGCTATGTCTGTCAAACTTTCGCTTCTACCGAGAAATTTAAAGCCTACAGTAAAAATAAGTACCGGTAATTTCCATTTATTTATATAGCGGATTTCATAGACAGAATCACAAAGTGATTTACAGTGTGTATAGAAAATGAAAGCATAGTAAAAAAAATAATCTAAGAATATAATAATAAATAAAAAAAATGTAAGTGAAATTTCCTCCCGTTCCTCGCGCCCCACCTGTCATGTCTCTATTCCCCACCAGTGGGGCGCGCCCCACACTTTGAGAAACGCTGGTTTAATGCATCCAGCGGGGCATCACAACAAAATTAGGCATAATAATGTGTTCATTCCACCACTGTATATATCAGTATCGCTTGATGTCGGAATTGGTAATTAAGAGTTGGACAATATCGGATATCGGCAAAAAAGCCATTATCGGACATCTCTAGTTGTACGTCCACGTGACGGCCTCAGAAGCACAGGAAGTAACTTGTTACTAATGCAAGCAACAAGGAGCAGCAGCACACTCGCATGCTATCAAAATAGAAGGAGGCAACATCACACAGCAAACAACACGCACTACTACTAGGAGGGAATAATGAGCAACAAATCAAAGAAGTGACTACCCTGTTTGTGTACAGGAAGATATGACATCAAAGTGCATTCAATCTCTTTAGTAACCAAAGGTAACACCATCCAGGAAAACGTTTTTCAACAGAGCTAACTGCCGCTGCTAAGCCAGCAAAACATAGCCGAGCTAAAATCCCGCTCGGAGCGTACTCTGGCGGGCGTCGCACGTCACTTAGCAAAAGGCCTGCTTTTTATAGGCACACACACACACACGCTCTGCTCTCATGAAACGTCTCTCAACTGCATATGGGGGTATTGAAGTTTTTGTTTTTTCATGCAACACATTCATTACATTACCCAGTAATTAATGACATTTCATTAAAGAGTTATTCCGTTAGTAAAGTAACGAGTAACTATAATTAATTACAAGTGATTTTCCTAATACTGGCAATTAGCAAATTGAACAAACCAAACATTGCAGAAGAACAGCATTGCATGTGTACGGTGTCAAAAAAAAAAAATTATTATTATACCGTTAAATGGTACTATTTTTGCATTTACAGTAATTTGGTGCGCAAACAATGACCAGAGATTTTACGGTACAAATCTGACATCTTAGTCACCAAAATTTTACCATAAAAATAATGGTATAGTTTTCTAATGTACAGTAATTTGGTGTAAATTGTAAAGCACAAAAAAACCTAAAATTTAGATCAGTCCTGTCGGTAGAATTGAAGGATGTGGGGCCACTTTGACACATTTTGTACATTAAAGATCAATCAAAGTTTCAAAGTTTATTTATATAGCCATAAATCACGAGTGTCTCAAAGGGCTGCACAAGCCACAACGACATCCTGGGCTCAGATCCCACATCAGGGCAAGAAAAAACTCAACCCAATGGACTACAATGAGAAACCTTGGAGGGGACCACAGATGCATTATTCACATTAGCATGCTAACGTTAGCAAGTTTTTTAGCCAATTTTACAGCCATACATCGCAGTCGTGTAACTTTGTACTTGACACAAGCTAACTGTAGCATCGTAACATTTTCTTTGTCCAATTTTGCAGCCGTACACATCAGTCATTTAACTCGGTACTTGACACGTGTTAACCGTTAGCATGCTAACATGTTAAACATTAACATGCTAACATTTTTTGGCTCATTTTGCAGCCGTACGCCTCCAGAGTCAAATAACTTTGTTCTTGATGAATGCTAACTTTAGCATTTTAACATGCTAGCATTAGCATGCTAACATTTTTTTAGCTAACAAACCAGTGACTAGCTGAATACGTTAGCTTTATGTTATAAAGGACAAAGGATATTAGTGTAATGTACTCGGACTGTCAAAATTAACGAGTTGACTCATGAGATTGCGATTAATCACAAAAAATGTTTGCATCATTCACATTAGCATGCTAACATTAGCATGCGGAGTGTTTTATTACATACATTAATCATGAGTATATCACTCAATTCATTTTATTTATAATTTATTCAAATATTGGGGCCTTTTTGAGGTCATTGATATTTTGTAATACCACTAGTAATTCAAAAGTGTGATTAATATGATTTTAAGAACTAGTATTTTGACATAACTCAATACTGAATTCACTTTATTTTTTTTAAATAAAAATACAAGCTGTGTGCCAAAATTGGCCCCCGGGCCACACTTTAGACACGCCTGATGTAGTGTCCCTAATGATGTGTCTCTCTAGATGAGTATTTTGCTAAGTTAAGTTGTAATTTGAACAAGTTAATTGGCACAAATGTGACTCCCTCATCAAGGAGCACGGCGCCAAAACACCAGCGAGGCGGCCATGTTGCCTCAGGACCCTGCAGGCACGCCGCCTCGCCTCGCCTCGCCGTCATCGTGGTCGTCAGCACTGTTGTGTCACTCAACATCCGACTTTATTTACTTTTCTATTTATTTGTTTTTTCCAAAGAGATAGGCTTCTGCTGGCTCATGCGTGACTGGCATCCTCTCTGCCCGCGGCCATGTTTGCATAACTCTTTGTGTAAACATTAAGTGACGCTTTGCTGGCTCGTGTGCGCGCTTCTTTCCCTTCCCCTTCCCCTTCCCGCCTGCAGCTGCTCATGGCCTGCACATGCAGTGCAATGTGGTGTGCACACCACCTTTTATGCTCTTTTTCCTGTTGCTTTTTCACAGTTAGTGCAGGGGGGCGCTTAATTTAAAAAAAGAAGTATATTGTGCAAACAATTTAAAAGAATAACATAGATTTTTGTGTATTTTTACTCAATAATATTTGTATTATACAAAGTATAATAATAGGTTTATTAATCTCTATTATTAGTGTTATAATCCAAAATAATGTGAATTGAATGTAAAAAAAAACTTTTATTTTTATATACACTTTTAATTAAATAAAATAATTAAAAGTTTGTTTGATTATAATATTTTTCTTTTAGTTTTATTTTTTAAATTATTATAAAATATTGTAAAATCAATTATTGAAATAGATTGCATGTCTGTTAAATCTTACATGCAGTGCAATGTGGTGTGCACACCACCTTTTATGCTCTTTTTCCTGCTGCTTTTTCACAGTTAGTGCAGGGGGGCGCTTAATTTAAAAAAAAAAAAAGTATATTGTGCAAACAATTTAAAAGAATAACATAGATTTTTGTGTATTTTTACTCAATAATATTTGTATTATACAAAGTATAATAATAGGTTTATTAATCTCTATTATTAGTGTTATCATAATCCAAAATAATGTTAATTGAATGTAAAAAAAAAAAAAAAACATTAATTTTTATATACACTTTTAATTTAATAAAATAATAAAAGTTTGTTTGATTATAATATTTTTCTTTTATTTTTATTTTTTAAATTATTATAAAATATTGTAAAATCAATTATTGAAATAGATTGCATGTCTGTTAAATCTTACATGCAGTGCAATGTGGCGTGCACACGACCTTTTATGGTCTTTTTCCTGTTGCTTTTTCACAGTTAGTGCAGGGGGGCGCTTAATTAAAAATAAAAATAAAGTATATTATGCAAACAATTTAAAAGAATAACATAGATTTTTGTGTATTTTTACTCAATAATATTTGTATTATACAAAGTATAATAATAGGTTTATTAATCTCTATTATTAGTGTTATAATCCAAAATAATGTGAATTGAATGTAAAAAAAACTTTTATTTTTATATACACTTTTAATTAAATAATATAATTAAAAGTTTGTTTGATTATAATATTTTTCTTTTAATTTAATTTTTTAAATTATTAAAAAATATTGTAAAATCAATTATTGAAATAGATTGCATGTCTGTTAAATCTTACATGCAGTGCAATGTGGTGTGCACACCACCTTTTATGCTCTTTTTCCTGTTGCTTTTTCACTGTTAGTCCAGGGGGGCGCTTAATTAAAAATAAAAAATAAAATTATATTGTGCAAACAATTTAAAAGAATAACATAGATTTTTGTGTATTTTTACTCAATAATATTTGTATTATACAAAGTATAATAATAGGTTTATTAATCTCTATTATTAGTGTTATAATCCAAAATAATGTGAATTGAATGTAAACATTTTTTTATTTTTATATACACTTTTAATTAAATAAAATAATTAAAAGTTTGTTTGATTATAATATTTTTCTTTTAGTTTTATTTTTTAAATTATTATAAAATATTGTAAAATCAATTATTGAAATAGATTGCATGTCTGTTAAATCTTACAAGCAGTGCAATGTGGTGTGCACACCACCTTTTATGCTCTTTTTCCTGCTGCTTTTTCACAGTTAGTGCAGGGGGGCGCTTAATTAAAAAAACAAAGTATATTGTGAAAACAATTTAAAAGAATAAAATAGATTTTTGTGTATTTTTAGTCAATAAAATTTGTATTATACAGAGTATAATAATAGGTTTATTAATCTCTATTATTAGTGTTATAATCCAAAATAATGTGAATTGAATGTAAAAAAAAATTTATTTTTATATACACTTTTAATTAAATAAAATAATTAAAAGTTTGTTTGATTATAATATTTTTCTTTTAGTTTTATTTTTTAAATCATTATAAAATATTGTAAAATCAATTATTGAAATAGATTGCATGTCTGTTAAATCTTACATGCAGTGCAATGTGGTGTGCACACCACCTTTTATGCTCTTTTTCCTGTTGCTTTTTCACAGTTAGTCCAGGGGGGCGCTTAATTTAAAAAAAAAGTATATTGTGCAAACAATTTAAAAGAATAACATAGATTTTTGTGTATTTTTACTCAATAATATTTGTATTATACAAATTATAATAATAGGTTTATTAATCTCTATTATTAGGGTTATCATAATCCAAAATAATGTTAATTGAATGTAAAAAAAAAAAAAAAACATTAATTTTTATATACACTTTTAATTTAATAAAATAATAAAAGTTTGTTTGATTATAATATTTTTCTTTTATTTTTATTTTTTAAATTATTATAAAATATTGTAAAATCAATTATTGAAATAGATTGCATGTCTGTTAAATCTTACATGCAGTGCAATGTGGCGTGCACACGACCTTTTATGGTCTTTTTCCTGTTGCTTTTTCACAGTTAGTGCAGGGGGGCGCTTAATTAAAAATAAAAATAAAGTATATTATGCAAACAATTTAAAAGAATAACATAGATTTTTGTGTATTTTTACTCAATAATATTTGTATTATACAAAGTATAATAATAGGTTTATTAATCTCTATTATTAGTGTTATAATCCAAAATAATGTGAATTGAATGTAAAAAAAAACTTTTATTTTTATATACACTTTTAATTAAATAATATAATTAAAAGTTTGTTTGATTATAATATTTTTCTTTTAATTTAATTTTTTAAATTATTAAAAAATATTGTAAAATCAATTATTGAAATAGATTGCATGTCTGTTAAATCTTACATGCAGTGCAATGTGGTGTGCACACCACCTTTTATGCTCTTTTTCCTGTTGCTTTTTCACTGTTAGTCCAGGGGGGCGCTTAATTAAAAATAAAAAATAAAATTATATTGTGCAAACAATTTAAAAGAATAACATAGATTTTTGTGTATTTTTACTCAATAATATTTGTATTATACAAAGTATAATAATAGGTTTATTAATCTCTATTATTAGTGTTATAATCCAAAATAATGTGAATTGAATGTAAACATTTTTTTATTTTTATATACACTTTTAATTAAATAAAATAATTAAAAGTTTGTTTGATTATAATATTTTTCTTTTAGTTTTATTTTTTAAATTATTATAAAATATTGTAAAATCAATTATTGAAATAGATTGCATGTCTGTTAAATCTTACAAGCAGTGCAATGTGGTGTGCACACCACCTTTTATGCTCTTTTTCCTGCTGCTTTTTCACAGTTAGTGCAGGGGGGCGCTTAATTAAAAAAACAAAGTATATTGTGAAAACAATTTAAAAGAATAAAATAGATTTTTGTGTATTTTTAGTCAATAAAATTTGTATTATACAGAGTATAATAATAGGTTTATTAATCTCTATTATTAGTGTTATAATCCAAAATAATGTGAATTGAATGTAAAAAAAAAATTTATTTTTATATACACTTTTAATTAAATAAAATAATTAAAAGTTTGTTTGATTATAATATTTTTCTTTTAGTTTTATTTTTTAAATCATTATAAAATATTGTAAAATCAATTATTGAAATAGATTGCATGTCTGTTAAATCTTACATGCAGTGCAATGTGGCGTGCACACAACCTTTTATGCTCTTTTTTCCTGCTGCTTTTTCACAGTTAGTGCAGGGGGGCAATTAATTAAAAAAACAAAGTATATTGTGCAAACAATTTAAAAGAATAAAATAGATTTTTGTGTATTTTTATTCAATAATATTTGTATTATACAAAGTATAATAATAGGTTTATTAATCTCTATTATTATTGTTATAATCCAAAATAATGTGAATTGAATGTAAAAAAAACTTTTATTTTTATATACACTTTTAATTAAATAAAATAATTAAAAGTTTGTTTGATTATAATATTTTTCTTTTAGTTTTATTTTTTAAATTACTATAAAATATTGTAAAATCAATTATTGAAATAGATTGCATGTCTGTTAAATCTTACATGCAGTGCAATGTGGTGTGCACACCACCTTTTATGCTCTTTTTCCTGTTGCTTTTTCACAGTTAGTCCAGGGGGGCGCTTAATTAAAAAAAAAAAGTATATTGTGCAAACAATTTAAAAGAATAACATAGATTTTTGTGTATTTTTACTCAATAATATTTGTATTATACAAAGTATAATAATAGGTTTATTAATCTCTATAATTAGTGTTATCATAATCCAAAATAATGTGAATTGAATGTAAAAAAAAAACTTTTATTTTTATATACACTTTTAATTAAATAAAATAATTAAAAGTTTGATTATAATATTTTTCTTTTAGTTTTATTTTTTAAATTATTATAAAATATTGTAAAATCAATTATTGAAATAGATTGCATGTCTGTTAAATCTTACATGCAGTGCAATGTGGTGTGCACACCACCTTTTATGCTCTTTTTCCTGCTGCTTTTTCACAGTTAGTGCAGGGGGGCGCTTAATTTAAAAAAAGAAGTATATTGTGCAAACAATTTAAAAGAATAACATAGATTTTTGTGTATTTTTACTCAATAATATTTGTATTATACAAATTATAATAATAGGTTTATTAATCTCTATTATTAGTGTTATCATAATCCAAAATAATGTGAATTGAATGTAAAAAAAAAACACATTAATTTTTATATACACTTTTAATTTAGTAAAATAATTAAAAGTTTGTTTGATTATAATGTTTCGTTTAGTTTTATTTAATAATTTATTATAAAATATAGTAAAATCAATTATTGAAATAGATTGCATGTCTGTTAAATCTTACATGCAGTGCAATGTGGTGTGCACACCACCTTTTATGCTCTTTTTCCTGTTGCTTTTTCACAGTTAGTCCAGGGGGGCGCTTAATTTAAAAAAAAAAGTATATTGTGCAAACAATTTAAAAGAATAACATAGATTTTTGTGTATTTTTACTCAATAATATTTGTATTATACAAAGTATAATAATAGGTTTATTACTCTCTATTATTAGGGTTATCATAATCCAAAATAATGTGAATTGAATGTAAAAACAAAACAAAAAAAAACATTAATTTTTATATACACTTTTAATTAAATAAAATAATTAAAAGTTTGTTTGATTATAATATTTTTCTTTTATTTTTATTTTTTAAATTATTATAAAATATTGTAAAATCAATTATTGAAATAGATTGCATGTCTGTTAAATCTTACATGCAGTGCAATGTGGCGTGCACACGACCTTTTATGGTCTTTTTCCTGTTGCTTTTTCACAGTTAGTGCAGGGGGGCGCTTAATTAAAAATAAAAATAAAGTATATTATGCAAACAATTTAAAAGAATAACATAGATTTTTGTGTATTTTTACTCAATAATATTTGTATTATACAAAGTATAATAATAGGTTTATTAATCTCTATTATTAGTGTTATAATCCAAAATAATGTGAATTGAATGTAAAAAAAACTTTTATTTTTATATACACTTTTAATTAAATAATATAATTAAAAGTTTGTTTGATTATAATATTTTTCTTTTAATTTAATTTTTTAAATTATTAAAAAATATTGTAAAATCAATTATTGAAATAGATTGCATGTCTGTTAAATCTTACATGCAGTGCAATGTGGTGTGCACACCACCTTTTATGCTCTTTTTCCTGTTGCTTTTTCACTGTTAGTCCAGGGGGGCGCTTAATTAAAAATAAAAAATAAAATTATATTGTGCAAACAATTTAAAAGAATAACATAGATTTTTGTGTATTTTTACTCAATAATATTTGTATTATACAAAGTATAATAATAGGTTTATTAATCTCTATTATTAGTGTTATAATCCAAAATAATGTGAATTGAATGTAAACATTTTTTTATTTTTATATACACTTTTAATTAAATAAAATAATTAAAAGTTTGTTTGATTATAATATTTTTCTTTTAGTTTTATTTTTTAAATTATTATAAAATATTGTAAAATCAATTATTGAAATAGATTGCATGTCTGTTAAATCTTACAAGCAGTGCAATGTGGTGTGCACACCACCTTTTATGCTCTTTTTCCTGCTGCTTTTTCACAGTTAGTGCAGGGGGGCGCTTAATTAAAAAAACAAAGTATATTGTGAAAACAATTTAAAAGAATAAAATAGATTTTTGTGTATTTTTAGTCAGTAAAATTTGTATTATACAGAGTATAATAATAGGTTTATTAATCTCTATTATTAGTGTTATAATCCAAAATAATGTGAATTGAATGTAAAAAAATTTTTATTTTTATATACACTTTTAATTAAATAAAATAATTAAAAGTTTGTTTGATTATAATATTTTTCTTTTAGTTTTATTTTTTAAATCATTATAAAATATTGTAAAATCAATTATTGAAATAGATTGTATGTCTGTTAAATCTTACATGCAGTGCAATGTGGTGTGCACACAACCTTTTATGCTCTT
This sequence comes from Nerophis lumbriciformis, assembly GCF_033978685.3. Taxonomy (NCBI): domain Eukaryota; kingdom Metazoa; phylum Chordata; class Actinopteri; order Syngnathiformes; family Syngnathidae; genus Nerophis; species Nerophis lumbriciformis. The sequence goes on along the minus strand of NC_084586.2, from coordinate 22,806,345 downwards.
TTTTCCTGCTGCTTTTTCACAGTTAGTGCAGGGGGGCAATTAATTTAAAAAAAAAAGTATATTGTGCAAACAATTTAAAAGAATAAAATAGATTTTTGTGTATTTTTATTCAATAATATTTGTATTATACAAAGTATAATAATAGGTTTATTAATCTCTATTATTATTGTTATAATCCAAAATAATGTGAATTGAATGTAAAAAAAACTTTTATTTTTATATACACTTTTAATTAAATAAAATAATTAAAAGTTTGTTTGATTATAATATTTTTCTTTTAGTTTTATTTTTTAAATTACTATAAAATATTGTAAAATCAATTATTGAAATAGATTGCATGTCTGTTAAATCTTACATGCAGTGCAATGTGGTGTGCACACCACCTTTTATGCTCTTTTTCCTGTTGCTTTTTCACTGTTAGTCCAGGGGGGCGCTTAATTAAAAAAAAAAAGTATATTGTGCAAACAATTTAAAAGAATAACATAGATTTTTGTGTATTTTTACTCAATAATATTTGTATTATACAAAGTATAATAATAGGTTTATTAATCTCTATAATTAGTGTTATCATAATCCAAAATAATGTGAATTGAATGTAAAAAAAAACTTTTATTTTTATATACACTTTTAATTAAATAAAATAATTAAAAGTTTGATTATAATATTTTTCTTTTAGTTTTATTTTTTAAATTATTATAAAATATTGTAAAATCAATTATTGAAATAGATTGCATGTCTGTTAAATCTTACATGCAGTGCAATGTGGTGTGCACACCACCTTTTATGCTCTTTTTCCTGCTGCTTTTTCACAGTTAGTGCAGGGGGGCGCTTTATTAAAAAAAAAAAAGTATATTGTGCAAACAATTCAAAAGAATAAAATAGATTTTTGTGTATTTTTATTCAATAATATTTGTATTATACAAAGTATAATAATAGGTTTATTAATCTCTATTATTAGTGTTATAATCCAAAATAATGTGAATTGAATGTAAAAAAAACTTTTATTTTTATATACACTTTTAATTAAATAAAATAATTAAAAGTTTGTTTGATTATAATATTTTTCTTTTAGTTTTATTTTATAAATTATTATAAAATATTGTAAAATCAATTATTGAAATAGATTGCATGTCTGTTAAATCTTACATGCAGTGCAATGTGGCGTGCACACCACCTTTTATGCTCTTTTTCCTGTTGCTTTTTCACAGTTAGTGCAGGGGGGCGCTTAATTAAAAAAAAAAGTATATTGTGCAAACAATTTAAAAGAATAACATAGATTTTTGTGTATTTTTACTCAATAATATTTGTATTATACAAAGTATAATAATAGGTTTATTAATCTCTATTATTAGGGTTATCATAATCCAAAATAATGTTAATTGAATGTAAAAAAAAACAAAAAAAAACATAAATTTTTATATACACTTTTAATTTAATAAAATAATTACAAGTTTGTTTGATTATAATATTTTTCATTTAGTTTTATTTATTAAATTATTATAAAATATTGTAAAATCAATTATTGAAATAGATTGCATGTCTGTTAAATCTTACATGCAGTGCAATGTGGTGTGCACACAACCTTTTATGCTGTTTTTCCTGTTGCTTTTTCACAGTGAATCCAGGGGGGCGCTTAATTAAAAAAAAAGTATATTGTGCAAACAATTTACAAGAATAAAATATATTTTTGTGTATTTTTATTCAATAATATTTGTATTATACAAAGTATAATAATAGGTTTATTAATCTCTATTATTAGGGTTATCATAATCCAAAATAATGTTAATTGAATGTAAAAAAACAAACAAAAAACATTAATTTTTATATACACTTTTAATTTAATAAAATAATTAAAAGTTTGTTTGATTATAATATTTTTCTTTTTGTTTTATTTTTTAAATTATTATAAAATATTGTAAAATCAATTATTGAAATAGATTGCATGTCTGTTAAATCTTACATGCAGTGCAATGTGGCGTGCACACCACCTTTTATGCTCTTTTTCCTGCTGCTTTTTCACAGTTAGTCCAGGGGGGCGCTTAATTAAAAAAAAAAAAAGTATATTGTGCAAACAATTTAAAAGAATAAAATTGATTTTTGTGTATTTTTATTCAATAATATTTATATTATACAAAGTATAATAATAGGTTTATTAATCTCTATTATTAGTGTTATCATAATCCAAAATAATGTGAATTGAATGTAAAAAAAACTTTTATTTTTATATACACTTTTGATTAAATAAAATAATTAAAAGTTTGTTCGATTATAATATTTTTCGTTTAGTTTTATTTATTAAATTATTATAAAATATTGTAAAATTAATTATTGAAATAGATTGCATGTCTGTTAAATCTTACATGCAGTGCAATGTGGTGTGCACACCACCTTTTATGCTCTTTTTCCTGTTGCTTTTTCACAGTTAGTGCAGGGAGGCGCTTAATTAAAAAAAAAAAAAAAGTATATTGTGCAAATAATTTAAAAGAATAAAAAATATTTTTGTGTATTTGTATTCAATAATATTTGTAATATACAAAGTATAATAATAGGTTTATAATCTCTATTATTAGTGTTATCATAATCCAAAATAATCTGAATTGAATGTAAAAAAAAAAACATTAGTTTTTATACACACTTTTAATTCAATAAAATAATTAAACGTTTGTTTGATTATAATATTTTTCTTTTAGTTTTATTTTTTAAATTATTATAAAATATTGTAAAATCAATTATTGAAATAGATTGCATGTCTGTTAAATCTTACATGCATTTCAATGTGGTGTGCACACCACCTTTTATGCTCTTTTTCCTGTTGCTTTTTCACAGTTAGTGCAGGGGGGCGCTTAATTAAAAATAAAAATAAAGTATATTGTGCAAACAATTTAAAAGAATAAAATAGATTTTTGTGTATTTTTATTCAATAATATTTGTAATATACAAAGTATAATAATAGGTTTATTAATCTCTATTATTAGTGTTATCATAATCCAAAATAATGTGAATTGAATGTAAAAAAAACCATTAATTTTTATATACACTTTTAATTAAATAAAATAATTAAATGTTTGTTTGACTATAATATTTTTCGTTTAGTTTTATTTTTTAAATTATTATAAAATATTGTAATATCAATTATTGAAATAGATTGCATGTCTGTTAAATCTTACATGCAGTGCAATGTGGTGTGCACACCACCTTTTATGCTCTTTTTCCTGCTGCTTTTTCACAGTTAGTCCAGGGGGGCGCTTAATTTAAAAAAAAAGTATATTGTGCAAACAATTTAAAAGAATAACATAGATTTTTGTGTATTTTTATTCAATAATATTTGTATTATACAAAGTATAATAATAGGTTTATTAATCTCTATTATTAGTGTTATAATCCAAAATAATGTGAATTGAATGTAAAAAAAAACTTTTATTTTTATATACACTATTAATTAAATAAAATAATTAAAAGTTTGTTTGATTATAATATTTTTCTTTTAGTTTTATTTTTCAAATTATTATAAAATATAGTAAAATCAATTATTGAAATAGATTGCATGTCTGTTAAATCTTACATGCAGTGCAATGTGGTGTGCACACCACCTTTTATGCTCTTTTTCCTGTTGCTTTTTCACAGTTAGTCCAGGGGGGCGCGTGATTTAAAAAAAAAAAGTATATTGTGCAAACAATTTAAAAGAATAACATAGATTTTTGTGTATTTTTACTCAATAATATTTGTATTATACAAAGTATAATAATTGGTTTATTAATCTCTATTATTAGTGTTATCATAATCCAAAATAATGTGAATTGAATGTTTAAAAAATCACTTTTAATTAAATAAAATAATTAAATGTTTGTTTGATTATATTTTTCTTTTAGCTTTATTTATTAAATTATTATAAAATATTATAAAATCAATTATTTAAGTAGATTGTGTTAAATCTTACAAATGGCTCCTAAGTTAGCATGTGTGAAGTACAAAGTAATATACCTCTGAGATGTACGGCTGCAAAATTGGCTAAAATTGTCAACACTTTAATGGTCACTAGCACGAGATCGTCTTGTTTCATTTCCTGTAACCCAACATCAAGTCTTGTTTACGTTTGAGCGTCTGCCAACATGTGATGAGTCTGCAACCACCCACTGGTGACCACACACTTGCTGCCAGCCGACCTGGTCATGTGACCTGCATCTGTAGTGGTCACATGGCGTGTTTGCATGAACGTGTAAAGTCTTCCTCTGAAAGATCCACGCCACCTTAACATTAGCATGCTAATTGTTTTTAGCAGCCGTACACCTCAGTCATGCTAAAACTAGCATGCTACATTTTTGTATCCAATTTTGCCGGCGTCATATAACTTGGTACGTTACGTATGTCAACTGTTGGCATGCTAACCTTAGCAGTGACTGTGACTGTCCTGTCTTCAAAGCTTTGGTGTGCAGCAGTACATCAACTTCCTGCCCACTGTAGAGGACACACTTGATCTGGTTTGCTGTTCAGGTGTAAATGTTGTTATGCCACTTCCAATTCACTACCTTACTGCTAGTATCTTTTACTGTCAAATTAAGTTTTTCTACAATTACATTTCCCCGCAATATCTGTTTTGGCAAGATCAAGGACATCAACTCTGACACTCTTTCCACCGCCATTGCCAGCCTCCCCAACAGTGACTCTCTTTCCTCTCCCGATGAACTGCTCACCTACTACAACAATAATCTTCATCATCTACTGGACATGCATCATAATATTTTATTAGAGCGTATCAAAACACGTATTGGTATGTCAGACTTAGCTTTGTCGTGGTTTAACCCTTATCTTACTGACAGGATGCAGTGCGTCTCCCATAATAATGTGACCTCGGACTATGTTAAGGTAACGTGCAGAGTTCCTCAGGGTTCGGTTCTTGGCCCTGCACTCTTTAGTATTTACATGCTCCCGCTAGGCGACATCATACGCAAATACGGTGTTAGCTTTCATTGTTATGCTGATGACAGCCAACTCTACATGCCCCTAAAGCTGACCAACACGCCGGATTGTAGTCAGCTGGAGGCGTGTCTTAATGAAATTAAACAATGGATGTCCGCTAACTTCTTGCAACTCAACGCCAAGAAAACGGAAATGCTGATTATCGGTCCTGCTAAACACCGACATTTATTTAATAATACCACCTTAACATTTGACAACCAAACAATTACACAAGGCGAATCAGTAAAGAATCTGGGTATTATCTTCCACCCAACTCTCTCCTTTGAGTCACACATTAAGAGTGTTACTAAAACGGCCTTCTTTCATCTCCGTAATATCGCTAAAATTCGTTCTATTTTATCCACTAGCGACGCTGAGATCATTATTCATGCGTTCGTTACGTCTCGTCTCGACTACTGTAACGTATTATTTTGGGGTCTCCCTATGTCTAGCATTAAAAGATTACAGTTGGTACAAAATGCGGCTGCTAGACTTTTGACAAGAACAAGAAAGTTTGATCATATTACGCCTATACTGTATATACCTTTATATACATATATATATACCTATACTGGCTCACCTGCACTGGCTTCCTGTGCACTTAAGATGTGACTTTAAGGTTTTACTACTTACGTATAAAATACTACACGGTCTAGCTCCGTCCTATCTTGTCGATTGCATTGTACCATATGTCCCGGCAAGAAATCTGCCTTCAAAGAACTCCGGCTTATTAGTGATTCCCAGAGCCCCAAAAAAGTCTGCGGGCTATAGAGCGTTTTCTATTGGGGCTCCAGTACTATGGAATGTTCTAGCAGTAACAGTTAGAGATGCTACCTCAGTAGAAGCATTTAAGTCCCATCTTAAAACTCATTTGTATACTCTAACCTTTAAATAGACCCCCTGTTAGACCAGCTGCCGTTTCTTTTCTTTTCTCCTCTGCTCCCCTGTTCCTTGTGGAGGGGGGGGCACAGGTCCGGTGGCCATGGATGAAGTGCTGGCTGTCCAGAGTCGGGACCCGGGGTGGACCGCTCGCCTGTGCATTGGCTGGGAACATCTCTGCGCTGCTGACCCGTCTCCGCTCGGGATGGTGTCCTGCTGGCCCCACTATGGACTGGACTCATACTGTTATGTTGGATCCACTATGGACTGGACTCTCACAATATTATGTCAGACCCACTCGACATCCATTGCTTTCGGTCTCCCCTAGAGGGGGGGGGTTACCCACATATGCGGTCCTCTCCAAGGTTTCTCATAGTCATTCACATCGACGTCCCACTGGGGTGAGTTTTTCCTTGCCCTTATGTGGGCTTTGTACCGAGGATGTCGTTGTGGCTTGTGCAGCCCTTTGAGACACTTGTGATTTAGGGCTATATAAATAAACATTGATTGATTGAAACATTGGTTTGTTATCCAATTTGATTTTATTGTTGTGATTTTGTACGGTGTCCTTGAGTGCCCAGAAAGGCGCCTTATAAATAAAATGTATTATTATATTATTATTATAATTAGCTAACATGTTTTAAGTACTACGTTATAAGACTCTGAGGAGTAAAAATGACTAAAAGAGTTAGCATGCTAACATTAGCGCCTGAGTGTTTTTCATCAAACAGGACATAAATGTGTGTAAAGAAGGGGATTGTCAGCCAAGTGTTGATGTTGGGGGCTGAAGAGGGATTTTGGTGTGTCCCAGTACTGCCATGACACATCATCATCATCATCATCATCATCATCATCACTGTCAGTCCAGTGAATGTTTCTAGGTCATGCATGATTGTGACATCATCATCATCACTCTCAGTGGGAATAATGTTGCACTTCAATCATTCTTTGACACATTTCCATACAACCTTTTATGAATATTGTGTGCACAGATGTTAAGAGGCGTTATTAACAAGGCGGGTGTCTGCAGGCCTGCTGGGCAGCGCTCGCTTCACCGGCTCCACCCGGAACTACAGCACCTTGCTGCTGGAGGAGGAGGCGGGGCTTCTGTACGTGGGAGGAAGAGGAGCGCTGTACGCCCTCCACGCCGCCAACATCTCCACAGCCGCCAGCCCCCGGGTGAGTGGCAAGTGTCTTCTGCATCTTTACACTGTCTGTATATATATAATATCATTATTAATAAACATGTGTATGAAATATAATATTAAAAAAATAATACAATAAATGAAATGAAAGTTGTTTTTAACTTATTAATGTACACAATTTGACATTCATGATTCAAATATAGTTACTGCCCCACTAGGATACAATATCATTTTAAAAGCCCCTGAAATGGGCCTAAAAAAAGTAAATTAAATAAATGATAATATAATATAAATATATATGAAATAAATATGCATATGTGTATAAAATACAATCAAATATTAATAATAATTTAAAAAAATGAAATTAAAGTTATTTTCAGCTTATCCATGTACACAATTTGACTTTCATGGAGTATTTGCTACCCCAAAAAGGGACAAGCGGTAGAAAATGGATGGATGGAGTATTTGGTTGAAATAAAATGACTGTAATGCCCCACTAGGATGTAATATCATTTTAAAAGCCCCTGAAATGAGCAGAATAAAAGTCAAATACATGAATAATACATATTAATATAATATAAATGTATATAAAATAAATATCTAAAATATAAATCTAATAAAATATAAATAAATAAATGAAATACAAGTTATTTTTAACTTATCCAATTACACAATCTTACATTATTGATTGAAATAAAATGACTGTAATGCCCCACTAGGATGCAATATCGTTTTAAAAGCCCCTGACATGAGCAGGATAAAAGTAAATAAAATAAATGACAATATTATTGAATATAATATAAATATATATGAAATAAATATACAGATGTGTATAAAATATAATAAAATATTAATAATAATTAAAAAATGAAATAAAAGTTATTTTTAGCTTATTCATGTACACAATTTGAGTTTCATGGTGTATTTGATTGAAATAAAATGACTGTAATGCCCCACTAGGATGCAATATCATTTTAAAAGCCCCTGAAATGAGCAGGATAAAAGTCAAATACATGAATAATACATATACATACCGGTAAATATGATATAAATGTATATAAAATAAATAAATAAATTAAATACAATTTGTTTTTAACTTATCCAATTACACAATTTTACATTATTGATTGAAATAAATTGACTAATGCCCCACTAGAATGTAATATAATTTTAAAAGCCCCTGAAATGAGCAGGATAAAAGTAAAAAAAATGAATAATACATATTAATATAATATAAATGTATATAAAATAAATATAAAAATAGCTCAAATATAAATATGATAAAATATAAATAAATAAATGAAATACAAGTTGTTTTTAACTTATCCAATTACACAATTTTACATTATTGATTGAAATAAAATGACTGTAATGCCCCACTAGGATGCAATATCGTTTTAAAAGCCCCTGACATGAGCAGGATAAAAGTAAATAAAATAAATGACAATATTATTGAATATAATATAAATATATATGAAATAAATATACATATGTGTATAAAATATAATAAAATATTAATAATAATTAAAAAATGAAATTAAAGTTATTTTTAGCTTATTCATGTACACAATTTGAGTTTCATGGCGTATTTGATTGAAATAAAATGACTGTAATGCCCCACTAGGATGTAATATCATTTTAAAAGCCCCTGAAATGAGCAGGATAAAAGTCAAATACATGAATAATACATATTAATATAATATAAATGTATATAAAATAAATATGAAAATATCTAAAATATAAATAAATAAATGAAATACAAGTTGTTTTTAACTTATCCAATTACACAATTTTACATTATTGATTGAAATAAAATGACTGTAAAGCCCCACTAGGATGCAATATCGTTTTAAAAGCCCCTGAAATGGGCATAATAAAAGTAAATAAAATAAATGACTATAATATTGAATATAATATAAATATATATGAAATAAATATACATATGTGTATAAAATATAATAAAATATTAATAATAATTAAAAAATGAAATTAAAGTTATTTTTAGCTTATTCATGTACACAATTTTAGCTTATTCATGTACACAATTTGAGTTTCATGGCATATTTGAGTTTCATGGCATATTTGATTGAAATAAAATGACTGTAATGCCCCACTAGGATGTAATATCATTTTAAAAGCCCCTGAAATGAGCAGGATAAAAGTCAAATACATGAATAATACATATACATAAATATGATATAAATGTATATAAAATAAATTAAATACAATTTGTTTTTAACTTATCCAATTACACAATTTTACATTATTGATTGAAATAAATTGACTAATGCCCCACTAGGATGTAATATCATTTTAAAAGCCCCTGAAATGAGCAGGATAAAAGACAAATACATGAATAATGCATATTAATATAATATAAATGTATATAAAATAAATATAAAAATAGCTCAAATATAAATATGATAAAATATAAATAAATAAATGAAATACAAGTTGTTTTTAACTTATCCAATTACACAATTTTACATTATTGATTGAAATAAAATGACTGTAATGCCCCACTAGGATGCAATATCGTTTTAAAAGCCCCTGACATGAGCAGGATAAAAGTAAATAAAATAAATGACAATATTATTGAATATAATATAAATATATATGAAATAAATATACATATGTGTATAAAATATAATAAAATATTAATAATAATTAAAAAATGAAATTAAAGTTATTTTTAGCTTATTCATGTACACAATTTGAGTTTCATGGCGTATTTGATTGAAATAAAATGACTGTAATGCCCCACTAGGATGTAATATCATTTTAAAAGCCCCTGAAATGAGCAGGATAAAAGTCAAATACATGAATAATACACATACATAAATATGATATAAATGTATATAAAATAAATTAATTAATTAAATACAAGTTGTTTTTAACTTATCCAATTACACAATTTTACATTATTGATTGAAATAAATTGACTAATGCCCCACTAGGATGTAATATCATTTTAAAAGCCCCTGAAATGGGCATAATAAAAGTAAATAAAATAAATGACAATATTATTGAATATAATATAAATATATATGAAATAAATATACATATGTGTATAAAATGTGATAAAATATTAATAATAATTAAAAAATGAAATTAAAGTTATTTTTAGCTTATTCATGTACACAATTTGAGTTTCATGGTGTATTTGATTGAAATAAAATGACTGTAATGCCCCACTAGGATGTAATATCATTTTAAAAGCCCCTGAAATGAGCAGGATAAAAGTCAAATACATGAATAATACATATTAATATAATATAAATGTATATAAAATAAATATAAAAATATATAAAATATAAATCTAATAAAATATAAATAAATAAATGAAATACAAGTTGTTTTTAACTTATCCAATTACACAATTTTACATTATTGATTGAAATAAAATGACTGTAATGCCCCACTAGGATGCAATATCGTTTTAAAAGCCCCTGACATGAGCAGGATAAAAGTAAATAAAATAAATGACAATATTATTGAATATAATATAAATATATATGAAATAAATATACATATGTGTATAAAATATAATAAAATATTAATAATAATTAAGGATAAAAGTAAAATAATACATATAAATATATATCAAATATAAATATAATAAAATAATAATAAATAAATCAAACAAAAGTTGTTTTTAACTTATCCAAGTACACATTTTGACATTGATGGAGTATTGGATAGAAATAAAATGACTGTAATGTCCCACTAGGATGCAATATCACTTTAAATAGGAGCCCTTCTTAAAGAAAAAAGTCGACCTAAGAATGCAGCCCCTCCTCCACTACTTATTTCCACAAGTTTGCTGCCATTCGTCAAGTCCTAAAGGAGGCCAGACTAAATTTAGCTTCAAGCAGATTGAGCAAATCCAATTGCGTCCTTTCAATTTTATGGCTGCTAGATTAAATGTGCCGGGCCTTTCTGAGGAGTTTGTCAAGCTCATCTTCTCCTGCTGCTTATCTCCGCGCACGCACAACATGAAGTACACATGTGGGCCCATACAGGACCTGGAGATGTAACAGATCTTTCTGGAACGTTACCAACAGATACTTTTACCACTTCTGATACCATAATGACATTTATCTCAAACCATATCAGCAGGAATCATACATACTTGTATTATTTAGTCATGTGGAAAAGGTAAGTTCAACCATGCGGACACGTTTGTTACTGGATACTTTCTAATACGCTTCTGCCTTGGAGACTTTGTACGTGTAAGTAATATGCAATTATAATGATTTGATACTTGTTGACCTTGACAAATGTGCTGTTTATTATGTAGGATGAAGTAATGATCAATACAAATGATTGGTAGTGTGTGTGTGTTTGACAGGTGGACTGGGACGC